>NW_028292574.1:3986968-4124468 GCF_029948245.1 Actinia tenebrosa | reverse complement strand
TTTTTCTACTTCCCAGCAAAACTTAAGGAGCTGAACTCCAATTTGATTTGTGTGTTAGCCATGTGTTAGCCACATTTGTGTGTTAACCGCAAACCCGTTGGCTCAGTTGGTAAGAGCATCGGACTTTCGTGCGGGAGGTCGTGGTTCGAGTTCCGGCCGGACCAACACTCAGGGTCTTAAAATAACTGAGGAGAAAGTGCTGCCTTTGTAATTACATCTGCAAATGGTTAGACTTTCAAGTGGCTCGGATGACCACTTTAAATGGTGGTCCCGTCTCTCCACACTCATCATTACTAACCATCATAGGAGAGACGTAAAAGAACCACTGAGGATGTAAAGAAACCCTGACAGTGATCACCCTCAATGCCTACACTTCATACTAACCATCTCTCATGCTTGTAAATTGCATAAAAGCAATCTGTCATTCACTTCTCAATGTAAAGCGCCTTTGATTATATTCATATAGAAAAGGCGCTATATAAATTCATAAATCATTATCATTATCATTATGCCCTGACCCGGCCCTGACTTAGATCAGCCCGGAGGATGTTTCAGGGTATCGCCAAAATTCTAAGGTTTGAAGGTTTTGTGTTTAGTGCTATGTAGTTGAAGTCTCTTGGGTTTTTTTTTTTTTTTTTTTTTTTTTTTTTTACCAGAACGGAATCAGACGATGGTTTTATCACCGCAAAACACGTAAGACGTTACAGCCTACCAGATGTGAGCGATACCGAAGACAGTGATGATGATGATGATGATAACGATGTACATAATAGTTATGAAGATGAACATGATGGTGATGACGAGGATGCTACTCCCAGTGGCTCCTGGTGTACGATATCCTAGAAATACATGATCGAGTATGTGATTGTAAAAGCGTCTTAAGGCTTTTTTTTTCTCTCGCAATTTCTGGCCTGAAAACAAAATTTATTCCACCAAGTTATGAAAAAAATGTCTAACTACAGATAATATTTGAGTATTTGAAATTTTAATATTACACTTATTATATCTACCTATTTTCTAGATGTACCAATTTGTTGCTTAAGGTGGCTGCCTACTTTTGAACGTTCGAATTGAGCCCACGATGAGCGCGCGCTCAAAAACCGCTGAAAAATCTACAAGATTTTATTGAAGAACCATACGCGTTTTGAGCTTCAACAGGGCAAAACCCTCAAATTTTGCACTGGACTCTATATTTTTTAATAACTCATTCGAAAAAACTCCTAAAAATCTAGGTTATATCAACATTTTAGAAAAAGTTTAAATCAGTAACACATGAAAAAATAGATTTTCGTAGGGATTTTTGTTCGACTTTATGAGATTTTTTAAGAGCACCGAAACTACAAAATATGACAAATCAATATATCTCTCTCTCTTTTTGTCGAAAATTTCCATGTATTATTGTAGAATGATTGACAAGCCTTCGTTCGTGCAATCATAGAGTCTGCAAATAACTATTATCTTATGAATCTTAATTTTTTCCTAATCAATTCCGGTGGCGCAATTTTTACTCCAAAAGCTCGTGCGTAGGCTTCCATTAATTGCTGATTATCTCGAAAACGAGCTCGGGACACCCTATTTTTCTTTCCAGATTTGGAATCAGCATTAAATTTCAATTCGGAAAATCGAAGTTTTAAAAAAAGTTTAAATCAATTTCCAAAAGTAGGCAGTCACCTTAAAAACTGTCGGTTTTTTCTACCATTGTAAATATGTTTAGTAAATACAATAAACAATATTTGAACTTTGTGCTGGCTAACTAACTAACTATTGATCATAACACAACCTTAATAATGACTTAATAGTGATAGTAGGAAATTAATCTTGGGGTGTATCATAGCCGCCATGTTGGTTGATGTTAACAATGCATTCCTCATTAAGCCTCTCTTGTTAGATCAACCAACATGGCGGCTGTTTCATCGTTCTTTAAATCTCGAGAGATTTTGAGTCATGTGGTTGCAATAAGCCTGAAGCGAGACGACGTTTTACCCCCGACTCTGTACCATAATAGTTTTTAGAATTCTTTCATATTAAAATTTTTGATTCCTTAGAGAATACAGGAACAATAGTCATAATTAAAGAACAAAAGCAGTGTGAAAAGGATTATGGTCTAGAGACGGGGGTAAAACGTCATCTCGCTTCAGGCTTATTCAAGAATAGCAACGTAAATACAAATAAAAACATCGTTAATAAACCTTTCCCATGCGTAGAAAGTGTCGTTATCCTAGAAATATATATATATTACTGATGTCATATTTACTACAGAGCTAAATATAAGGGGTCTTAGCTCCGTCTAAAATTGTTGATAAAATGATTGATCAATTAAAACGACCTTATAACACAATTCAAGAATCACATTCAAATCACCTGCAGCGACTATTTCGAAATCACGTTCTCAAGGATTTTTTCCCTCATACGTAGGAAGTGAAAATAAACTACAGACGCCTGAACTTACATTTAACACGAAAAAAATTATTTGAGCTACTTGTTACCCCGTGCCTCGGTGGCCTCGCCGAGCCAGACCCTAACCAGACCCTTACCTAGTAATGCCGTATAAAGAAGTTATTGTTTCACTGCTCGGCGCCCCTGTTTGATCCTTAGAAGCATTGAAGGAATTTGCTCGGTTTGTGGCAGAGCATGGTTGATTCCATCCAGGGTTTTCTGGCACTGTTCACGTTTTCTTCGCACTGTTTCCTTCTCTTTTAGAAACTCCATCATTTCACCTGATTTGAGAGCGTCCCTCAGGCTCTCGACGAGTTGGGCAATTAAGAAGTGCTGGATGCAGCGAGGAACTGTGTCAATGACGTTGAGTTTTATGGTGTTGAAACATTTGACTACGTTCTTCTTGGTGTTGGTAATCTGCTGTTTGTCCTGGTTAGAAAAAGAAAAAAATAATAACTAAACTAGATCGAACTATTTATGAGCAAGCTTTGGGAAAGTGTGTGTGTGTGAGAGAGAATTATTCAAAAGTTCAAATCGAACCTTGAAACAACCCCTGGGCTGATCAAAGTCAGGGGGGATAACTCACAGATAGAACCCCGAAACGGGGGGCTAGTATAAGTCAGGGCATGGCTAACTCACAGATTGAACCCTGAAACAACCTCTGGGATGATCTAAGTCACGGCATGGCTAACTCACAGATCAAACCCTGAAACAACCTCTGGGCTGATCTAAGTCAGGGCATGGCTAACTCACAGGTTGAACCCTGAAACAACCTCTAGGATGATCTAAGTCACGGCATGGCTAACTCACAGATCAAACCCTGAAACAACCTCTGAGCTGATCTAAGTCAGGGCATGGCTAACTGACAGATCAAACCCTGAAACAACCTCTGAGCTGATCTAAGTCAGGGCATGGCTAACTGACAGATAAAACCCTGAAACAACCTCTGGGCTGATCTAAGTCAGGGCATGGCTAACTGGCAGATCTAACCCCTCCGGGGGGGGGGGGATACTCCCATATATGGACTATACGGGGATGATCCGCTGAACAGGGTATGGTTTCTCGAGCTTCTTGTCATAAACAGGGTATGCAATTTCACTCAAGTTCTTCCTGAGTTTCCTGTCATATTCAGGGCTTCTGCTTTCGTATTGACCGAAACTGGTTATTATGGTCGTCAAAAAAACGATACGCGAGATGACATGATAATTGAAACAGGAACTCAGTGCAATTAATTATATCTTTTGTCATAAACAGGGTCTACAATTTAGGTTTAATTGTCATAAACAGGGTACCCCTTTCAGAATCCCAGCGGAACATCCCTACCCAAATTCTGGCGGATTACCCCCCCCCGGGGATCTAACCCTGAAACAACCTCTGAGCTGATCTTACATTTAATGCCGAGTCAAATCAAATGACAAAGATTAGAAAAAGAGTGAGTCGAGAGTCATTTTCAGTTAACTATCTCTCGATCATCTTTCATAATCAAATGATTAATACACTGTAAATATTTTTTATAGGGATAAAAATTACCTTGTAACTTGCGCCGCTGATACGACAAGATTCGATAAACTGAACGAGCTCATCTGGATGAAGTCTTCCAGACAAATGCTTGATCTGCTTGAGGAACCCGGGCTCAGTTGAAGGATAATTTCCTCCAAACGATCCTAAAACGTAAGAAATTACTACACCTCAGGAAAAAAGAGGATAAGGATGACACACCTCAGGGAGAAGGATGACACACCTCACGGAGAAGGATGACACACCTCAGGGAGAAGGATGACACACCTCACGGAGAAGGATGACACACCTCAGGGAGAAGGATTTCTATGGATGTGAGATCCTCAGGCATGACGAAGGTTAAACGTGCTGACTTGAAACGGCTCCGCAGTTTTTATCTTATTGGGTCGTTAATCCTCACTTTTTTTACTGAAAGCCAACGCAAGATAACACATGAAACTCAAGTCTTCAGACAAAATGATATTCTGGTACCGAATCCATACTTTCAAGAGTATAAACCAGCACAAGTTGAATTCATCTTGGTATCAATCTCAAACAACAACTCGGCGTTCTGGTATGCCCGACCACGGAGACGATTCTACAAGCAAAGAATTAAGTTCTACAGTAACCACGACGCTAGTTTTCAACTGGAGCTTCGTATACTATCTTGTGGAGACATTCATCCTAACCCTGGCCACGACGACAGAAACAATAATGACAATGTAGACACAAAAAATAAGGTGACAAATCAAACCTCGAAGTTATCAGTATTCTACTCGAATGCCAGGAGTATCGTAAACAAAATCGCAAAATTGCAACTAGAATTAGCCAAAAGCCAAGTTGACATCATAGTCCTTACTGAGACCCATCTAGACGCTTCGATAACGGACGCCGAAGTATTCGGCAACGACTATAGTGTTTATAGAAGAGACCGTCCTGGAAATGCGGGAAGACATGGCGGAGGAGTGTTGATTGCCACGAGAAATTGTATTATAACTTCTTTAAGAGAAGATTTAAATTGTCAATCAGAAATACTCTTTATTGATATAACTACCGGGAACAACAACAAGAAGTTAACCATTGGAGTGTTTTATAGACCACCAAACAGCAATCTCAAACCTTTAGAAGACCTTCAGAATTGTCTCACTAACATTTCAACTACGGATTTATTAATACTTGGTGACTTTAATCTTAGCGAGTTTGACTGGGCTACCAACCAACCTACAAAAACCTCTGAACATCACACTCTTCTCAGAAATAATTCATGATAACTTTTTACAACAATCAGTTGATGAACCTACTCGCGAGAAGAATATTTTAGATCTTGTACTAACTACAAATGCTGATTTGATTAAAGACCTCGAAGTCGGAGAACCCTTCTCCGACCACAATTCAATAACTTTCAAAGTGGACACCCATCCTTATCAAAACCGTGTGTCAAAAAAAGAAGTCTACGCATTTAGCAAAGCCGATTGGAATCATCTTAGAGCTCTGTTTAATAAAACACCGTGGGATTGTATTTTGGAAGACGAAGATATAAACACCAATTGGGAAACCTGGAAAGACCTTTACTTTGCAGCAGTCAACGATAGTATACCAAAATACCGTCAAAAAAGGAAAATTAGTGCACCATGGATTACCAAAGATCTAATAAAACTGTGCAGGAAAAAGAAAACCCTCTATAAAAAAGCCAAAAAATCGAACAACGAGGAACAGTGGACTGCGTACCGTAATCTAAACAACTCTTTGAAAAAGCAATGCAATTCAGCAAAATGGAACCATCTGAAAGATCTAGCAAACAAATTAAAATCCGAGAACAATTCAAAGCCATTCTGGAACTACATGAAATCAAAACGAAAAGGTACCAACGACTTAGTGTTGCTGAAAGAAGGAAGTCAAGAAGTGACAAGTGATCAAGACATAGCACAACACATGAATGAATACTTTTCATCTGTATTTACACGAGAACAATGCATCCTTCCAGAATTTGGCTTTGTTGTTACTGAAAAGTTACGCAACGTTCAATGTTCAGCTAATGAAGTGGAAAGTTATCTAAAAGAATTGAACATTCACAAGTCCCCTGGGCCCGATCAAGTACTACCGCGTATCTTGAAAGAATGTGCAAAGGAATTATCCACATCACTGTGCAAGATGTTTAACAAGTCGTTTTATTCTGGTACACTTCCATCGGACTGGAAAATTGCAAATATAACTCCAATCCACAAAAAAGGTCCAAAACACAACAAGGAAAATTACCGTCAAATCTCGTTGACATCTATCATTTGTAAAGTGGCAGAGAAAATAGTACGATCAAGAGTCATAGCCTTCTGGACAGAACATCAACTATTAAACCAAAATCAATTTGGATACTTAAAAGGCAGATCAACGGTAGGCCAACTTCTAAGTAGCTATAATGACTGGTGTTTATCAAGAAATACCTCAAAAGCGACAGATGTTATCTTTTTAGACCTGTCAAAGGCGTTTGACAGCGTTCCACATGAACGCCTACTCTTCAAGCTTAACAGGTATGGCATTGACGATCAATTACTATTGTGGTTCAGGAATTTTCTAACTAATAGAAAACAAAGAGTGCAAATACGTGGATCCTTTTCTGATTGGTCTCCAGTAACATCGGGTGTCCCGCAAGGTTCAATTCTGGGGCCGATCTTGTTTCTGTTATATGTAAATGACATTCCAAATGTAGCAACATCAAGCATCAAATTGTTTGCTGATGATACTAAGATCTATCGACGACTAACCGACGTTGGGGATGTAACAGCTCTACAGTCGGACCTTGCTTCTTTAGAAGACTGGGCGGCGGATTGGCAAGTCAAGTTTAACCCTAAAAAGTGTGAAGCCATGAGGATAACTCATAAGGGTGATAAGAATAGAACACAATATCACATATCCGACACAGCATTAAAGAACGTACATGACTACAAAGACCTTGGAGTTATAATGTCGAGCGATCTAAGTTGGTCCAAACATGTAGAAGCAATTGTACATAAAGCAAATAAAGTCCTTGGTTTAGTTAAACGTACCACGGGTAGTAGAAATAAGGAAATCTTTTCCATACTCTATAAATCACTGGTCCGTCCCATTCTGGAATATGCATGCCCAGTTTGGGCACCACACCTAGTAAAGGATATCCATGCAATTGAATCTATACAACGAAGAGCGTCACGCATCGCACTAGGTCAAAAACGACAAGAGATGGCATATGAAGACAGATGTAAGATACTCAAATGGAACTCTTTGCAACTTAGAAGGGAATTCCTCTCTCTAGTTGAGTGCTATAAGATTGTACACAAGATGAACGGTCTAGATTTCAGTGACTATTTTGAACTTTGTAAAAGTACGAAAACGAGAGCTAATCACCAATTTAAAATACAGACCAAATCTGCTAGAATAAATTGTTACAAATATTCTTTTTTTGTGCGAATAATCAAATCTTGGAATGATCTTCCTAATAACGTAGTAAATCATACAGATGAACCCAACGTAAATAAATTTAAAACAAGACTTAAGAAACACATGAACATTTTTTGAAGTTAGTATTGTACATATATATATATATATATTATTAGTTCTTAAAATTATTTATTTATTTTAAATTAGGGGACTTATATAGGGCTAACCTCAATGTCTTCCTTTTCAAAATATGTAATCTACATTTTTGAATAAAGTATTATTACACCTCAGGGAGAAGGATGACAAACCTCAGGGAGAAGGATGACACACCTCAGGGAGAAGGATGACACACCTCACGGAGAAGGATGACACATCTCAGGGAGAAGGATGGCACACCTCACGGAGAAGGATGACACATCTCACGGAGAAGGATGACACATCTCAGGGAGAAGGATGACACACCTCACGGAGAAGGGTGACACACCTCAGGGAGAAGGGTGACACACCTCAGGGAGAAGGGTGACACACCTCACGGAGAAGGATGACACATCTCAGGGAGAAGGATGACACACCTCACGGAGAAGGATGACACACCTCAGGGAGAAGGGTGACACACCTCAGGGAGAAGGGTGACACACCTCAGGGAGAAGGTTGACACACCTCAGGGAGAAGGGTGACACACCTCACGGAGAAGGATGACACACCTCAGGGAGAAGGATGACACACCTCAGGGAGAAGGATGACACACCTCACGGAGAAGGATGACACACCTCAGGGAGAAGGATGACACACCTCAGGGAGAAGGATGACACACCTCAGGGATGAACTTTTCGCTAGGTTTACTTACCTTTATGTTGATTGGATAGTAAGGTAGCTATGGTATTTTGGACGTCTTGTGGCAGAGGAATACTGACACTTAGAACATCAACACTTTTCTTTTGCATCTGAATGAACTGCTTGATGAAAATCATGGTCTCGGCTTGTTTCTTGTCGAAGATTTTGTTGACAAGAGAAACCTACAGAATGAGAGATGCATTTTAATATGCCGAGTGCCGAATAGAGGAAAACGGAAATAATGTATTGGTAAGTAACTTGAACAACGTGTAAGAAGTCATTGTCTTAAGGAGGTTCGAAATTGTCCTTTTGAGTGTGCACGCAACAAAGACTTTGATAAACTCTTTAGAAAAAGACTGCGATGTATTTGAAAAAGCTGTACAATTATCTGTATTTGTTCATCACAATGAAGAGTTCATATGCCCGTTGAAAATGTAGGCATTTCAAAAATACAAAATCATGCAAGTGCACTAAATATCAACAAACATAAGCTTAGACAATTTTTTAGACACTTGTCATTTACGACAGATGCCAAACTTGGTTCAAAGCCATCAATGTAGCTACACGCCAGTCGGACATAGTGCAGTTTTCGTGTGACTGTGAAAGATTCACGGCACGAGCACGGTCATGACAAGGCAAGGGATACGCCAGACCAATCACATTGCACGAGAATTTACTCTCCATCCAATCACATACACTCGGAACACGGCATAAACCAAGGGAGCACGTTAAAATTGTGATTGTGTTGGTTTATCTTCGATTTTATCGCACGTATTCTAAGATATAGCAAGCGTTCCTTGTAGTTCTTGTTTACGCGCGCGCGCTACACTTCATGGCAGGCGTTCCTTGCTTTAGTCGGGCTAGCGAAATTACTCCGAAAAACCGACGAATATTTTGCGAGGAGCGGAGCGACGTATTACACTATTACACTTGTCATTCCCTTCCTTATACGATCGTAAGCCATTCGGATCGGCCGAAACCAAAACACTACGAGGAATGCCTGTCACAAGATGGATTGCGCGCTAGATAGATCAACCAAGAACAATGACCTTCCTTACACAAACAAAATTTTAATGTGCTCCCTTGCATAAACACGGCGCGGACACGGTCACGCCAAGGTCACGAACAATCACATTGCGCGTGAAAAAATCAGCCAATTAAGCATCACGGTCACGGCACGTCACGCTTACGGCACTGAACTTTTCACAGTCATACGAAAACTGCTCTCGTAGCAAGCAGTAGCCCGAGTTAACGCCTAAGAGGCGTCTAGTTACCGTTTTGGAACTTGGTCCTTCGTGGGAGTAAAGATGAAGGAAAACGTCAGTTGAAGAAGCATATATTTTTAATCAATCGGTTTTCAATTACTTCACTCCGAATCAAAATATGGAGACCAATTTGAATAAATATTGTTTTACACTGACTAGCGACTGACTAGCTTCGTGTTCACGTGAAAACATGAAAGAGTTTTCACATGCATGAAAGACTAGTCAGTGCAGAATAGCTATTCAAATTGGTCGCCATTTTTCACTTCGATGTATATCAGCACTAGTTTACTCGCTAGTTTTGTTTTTAATCTTCTTACCTCAACATATTTTTCCAGATCAGGGAATTTTTCAAGGGTTTTCCTCACAGCAGATAAAACAATAGTTTTGAGCTCTTTTTCCACATCTTCTACAAGCTTTTGACAGACTGAAGTGAGCTTGTCGATTGGGCTGGGTAACACGTGCTTACCAAAAGCTAATGATCGAGCTTCAGGGGTAAAACAGAGATAAGTAATTATATAGCTTAGAATATAGCCGAGAGGACATTGGGAGATCATTTGGATTGTTAGCTGCAGCAGGGATTGACATAACACCAAACAAGAAAGAATCCAACATGTTCTTGTTGGGTGGCGTAATAATTCAAATATTTGACTCCTTCTTCAACCTTAATAGCGCAGCGCAACCGTGACGTCATAAAAACGAAGACAAGGGCGAAATTCGGACAAACAAACTTACAAGTTTACTTTCAGCAGATAATTTTCACAGCCGATCGCAGTTGATCTTAGTTTACACGGGTTATTATTGTAACTTTAAGTAAAAATAATAAAATCGGTTCGTATAATCCTCGTAGTGGTTAAACAGAATGCAATGTTTGTCCGAATCTTTAAGCTATTTTTAGAATCAGCGCGCTGCGCTATTAAAATACCTGTTAACGATCATGGCTTTCGGACAAACTAGTCCATCTATGGAAGTGAATGGAAGTCTGATAATGAAGTGAGGTGCTACACCTTTGAATTGATGGAGTACACTCATAAGACGAGAACTCATTCTGCGCCAGCTGATTGGATAACATCCCGCTGATTAAAACGTTGGAGTTACGCAGGCCCATGACCATTTCCAAGGTGTCAGCCTCCAGCTCTAATTTCGCTCCATGTAAGGGAATCCGGACTTATGGTGGACTACGGCGGGATTCCGAGCGCTGGATTCCGGATTCCGAGACTCTGGATTACGGATTCCAAGGGTCTGGATTCGGAATTCCAAAACTTTTGCATTGCGGAATCCGAATTCCCTATCGTTAATTTTCAGATACTTTCTCTGAAAATCATATTTGATATACTTGCCAGTATAACTAGGGAGGTGTCCCTGGTATATATAACTAGCGTGATAAAAAACAATTGACAATAGCGCATACCTTAAGTTTCAGACACTATAACGTATTGCAAACAGCCCACTCCTCCCTTTTGAATTCATTTGTCCCATAACCTCTAATATTAAACGACAATTTCCTGATCTAAATTTTGATTTAATTATTGTTAAAGCGCGCCGGATTCCAAGGCCTGGATTCCGGATTCCAAGGCCTGGATTCCGGATTCCAAGGCCTGGATTCCGGATTCCAAAGCCCAAAATTTCGTGGATTTCGGATTCCCTTACATGGGGCGACTAATTATTCCTGAAGATGGACTATTTAGTCCAAAAGCCAAGATCGAAAATATTCATTAATATTTTAATGTTGAAAAAGCAGTCAAATATTAAGTTTTTAAGCAGCAAAGACGTTTCATACTCACGTGAACCCTCCTTGTGAAAGTCTTCGTACAGCAGCCTCTCAAGCAGCTGATTATTTTCACTGCTGTCACCAAGAGGAGCTGCTGCACCCTCGAGCTTTCGAAGAAGTTTAACAATCTCCTCGTCAGTCCGATCAGCCAGGGGATTTACTTGGAGAATTTCGCTATTGAACTCCAAGATACGATTTCGCACCTTCTCTCCTCCGGCAAAGTTTGTCGTGTTGTTAAAGAGCAGTGTATTCAGCGTGTCAATTAGGTTGTATTGGATTTTCGCCATCAGTTCGCCTTTGCCTTCACTGGTGACAGGTACGGCTGATTGAGAGAGGCCTTTCAATTCTTCTTCGAGCTGTTATTTTATAAAGCATGTTAGATATTAAAACGCGAAATGTTTTCCTGTGGCGCGCTCTCAATTTGGTCCGTGAAATGGGCCCTCTTTTTGCAAGCCAAATTAACGTGATTGCGCGCGGTCCATTTTGAGCATTTTAGATCCACAATCCCGTTTTAAACTTACTTCAGTTTTTGTGGCTTCCATTTGCTTTATGAGTAACGGTATTTCAACAATCATCTTGTCTGAGAGCAGTTTGATCATAGTCTCCATGAGGCGATCAATCCCACAGATATGGAGGAGGTCTGAGTACTGTTTGTGCCTGGCAAACCATTCTTTCTCGTAAACTCGCGTTTCCTCTGCATTCCAGAGGGACTCTTTTGGATCTGTGCCATCCTTTCCTACAGAAAAAAAGAGTAATCGTTGATACATGACAGTGCTTGTCAATTAGAATATGTGGAATCGTACAATTTGCCATTGCAATCAAATAGGATTTTGTTGAACGTCAATCAAAGTTTTTGAAGATATATACACCTTAAGGACGGTGCCTACTATTGTCCACGCGCACACGTACTGCGTATCTACATTCGAGGAATTTCAAAATTTATTACTCGAATTGCACGAAACAAAGCGTTTATTTTCAATAAAAGTTAAAGCAGAAAACGATCTTAAGTAACGCAGGCTTGTTAAAGAGATAATTTGCTAAGGTTTAAGTATTATTGACAAAGAATCATAAGTTCTTTTGGGCAAGTTTTGAAAAAATGGCAGACTCGTAGCTCTAAAAAACCAAATCCTTTCAATAATAAAGCTTTTTACCGTTTCTTTAGATTTAATCCTATAAAACTTGAATAAAAACAAACAAGAAATACATATGAAATTGAAAATTTACCATTTATTAATATCTAGGTGTGTAATTATAGTTTTGAAAATCTTTTTTGGGTCGCTAAACACTTTCATCATGAAATTCTTTTACTTTGGAGTTCTCAATCTAAAAAATCATCTTATTACGTACCAAATATTTCAGAAATTCCTTTCTGCTGTTAAGTAAAGAGTCGATAATAACTTCACCTCAAACCCAATAGTCTTCCTGGAACTATAAAGCTTATAAATATCGAGTTTTTCTCTGTGTTTTTTGCTTGCATGGCAGGAAACAGCATGTTTAGCTTGACGTGCAAACGCGCCAAAAACAGAGTTTGTCACGCCGTTTTGTATGCTGTGTAACGCTTGTCACGCATTCGGCATAAGATTTATCCCTAATAATGTTCTTTAAAAATTCGTATCTCTTAAAAACGCCTGGATACCCCTATTTTTTCTTCGTTTAAATGATAGAGTAAATGCTAAATTAGCCTCGTAAAATGAAATTTATAAAAAATAATTGGTTTTGAAAAGAATATGGACACAATCTTTATGTACCTACTGATCGAAAATAGGGAGCACGAAGCTAATAAATTATATATATTATAGCCAAGTATAAAATTCATGGTAGAATTGGGTATATTTTAGTAAAGAAACAAAGTGTCAGTCATTTAGGACGATTTAAATTAGAAATTTTTCAAAATCTTTCGAATTTTTTTTTTTCCTGGTGTTAGTAAAATCATGACGTCATCACTTTTTAACGATTTTTAAGCCTTGTTATTTCTTTTAAATGCATGGTGACCCCTACTTTTCTAACCAGAATTTGACAACCCTTTGATAGGTTAAAATAATTCACATAGTCATTTAAAAAAATAATTGATTCTCAATTAGTAGGCACCGTCCTTAAGACATGCAGCTTTTTAAGTACCTCTTAACAAGATAAAATGGTTGTCCTCAAGTGTAAAGTGCGATTGATTCAATGCCACTTTGCGTCCTATGTCATCAGATTCGTTGTGTTTGTCTGGTTTGGTCAGAACGCAAATAGTGCGAGCTTTGTAGTCTTCTGCGTGTTTCATGACCAAGTTGATGGCTCCGTCACCAGTGGGATCTCCGACCTAAAACACAACATACACACGCACGAGAAGTGTGAAGGTCACGCAACTCCTGAAGTGTCACGCAAGGGCTAAAAATTCACACAGTGCATTTGTCACGAACACCTAAGATACAACACACGCACGAGGTGTGAAAGTCACGCAACTCCTGAAGTGTCACGCAAGAGCTAAAGCATTTCTCACGAACACCTAAGAAACCACGTACACACGAGTACTGCAAAAAAATCTAAACGAAGAAAGTGCTAAAGACAAAAGTCACGCAATACATTAGTCACAAACTCGCGGCTCTCGACACACAAAAAAGTTGAAAGATAACGTTAAGGATTAATTTTTGTCGACTTTTCCAGGTTTACACCCTATTCATCTCAGTGTTAAATAGTTAAATATTTACCTGGGATACAATGACGATAATGCTCTTTTTGTTCTTCTTGATGTAATCAAGCACTAAATCTTGAGTTACTTTGTTCATCCTGTCGTTGTCATTGGCGAAATGCACGCCGGGAAGGTCTACCAAAGTAAGGGGACTGAGGCCAGGTCCTGGAACACAAAATGATTATTAAATGAAATCCTTCCCTCTATAATGTGTTTCACTAGTTCCCCTCCCCCCTTCACTCCCATCCACCCCCCCCCCCCCCACCCCACCCCAATCCACCCCATCCCACTCCACTCCACTCCACTCCGCTCCACTTCTAATACATTACCATATAAGGTCACAGTGACAGGCGTCTTTGATATCTCAGTCCCAGGCTCTTTATGTAAGTGTCCGGCCACGTCTCGCAAGAATTTTTCTATGGTTTCATCCTCAGGGTTTTCGACCTCTCCACCTATCTCTGGATTACCCTTTACACTCACATTTATCTTGTATGATTCATTAGTGCGCAGGCTTAGTAGGATGGGATATGTCGTTAGGGCCTGCAGATGAGTAGCTGTCTTTCCTTTTCGCATTGGCAGCAAATATCTGATGCGTCAAGAGAGAAAATTAAAATGTACAACAAAAAATAAAATGTACAACTTAATAGACGTCACACTTATTAGCAAATTGGAAGTATAAACCTTCATAACATAAAGATTTGCTAGCCCAAACGTGACAAAACTTCAAGTTGCATTTTTTCATGATCAAGCAGTACTTTTTATACATCAAGTTGATTTTCATTACACCAAGACCCTTGTGTTCTATGTCTAGTCATTTGTTTCGCTTGTCTAGTCATTTGTTTTTGATATCAAGTGCAATGTTTAAGTTGACAAGCAGCCATCACAATCAAAAGTCATTTAGGTCTTTGCGATTTGCATACGAAAGGGAACGCTAGAAGCACTCAGGAGAAGATTGATTTCGATCAGCTTGCGATCGATGAACGCGCTAGGTCTGGAAGCGAGTTGCAGGGCGGGAGGAGGGTCAACAATGGCGGACCGTTTGTGAAGGAAGTTCGGCTGACAAGAAGATCTTTCAAAGGTAAATTTAGGCTTGTTTATCTTTGTTTTTAGCCAATAAAACAATTTTATTGGTGTTAGAGAACACCCAAAACATGATAAGAGTTTTCATTACGAAGAATTCGCTAGTTTTTGTACTCAAAGAACCATTTTTCATGATGTTTACGCTAGATTTTATATAGCAAATACGGGCGCAGTTGCTATAGTCTACATTTGAGATGTCAAAAAACCAATCTTGCTCAAATTTGCTTAGTCTGATTTTTTTCACATAAGTAGAACACTATATAAACATTTCAAAAAAATATAAACTAGGTCTGGGAAAACATTGTAATAAAGCCAAAAATGCCGTGCGCCCGCATTTGCTATATAAAATCTAGTGCCCATGCCCGTTTCAACGCCCTCCCTCCTCCCGCCCTGCAACTAGCTTCCAGACCTAGCGCGTTCATCGATCGCAAGCTGATCGAAATCAATCTTCTCCTGAGTGCTTCTAGCGAAAATGAAAAATGGTTCTTGAGTACAAAAACTAGCGAATTCTTCGTAATGAAAACTCTGAAATGAAAATTCGTAATGAAAACTCTGAAATGAAAACTCTCTAATGAAAAAAATGAAGAAATCAGACTTTCTTCTTGAGTTCTAATTAAAATAGCTTTTTTCGATAACCGGCTTGATCTACGTGTCTTCTGAAAAATCGAAATGTTGACGTTGTACCTAATAAGCGTGTTTGTTTACTTTTTAAAATACATTAGCAAAAAAGGTCTAGATCATTTAAATTTTTTTTCAGGTGTTAATTGTATAATTTTACTTCGACTTGCATCTTTGATTTTTTCAATATGAATAATTCGAAGATAAAACTATGTGCGAGTGTGCGCATGCACAGCGTGCCCCCACGGCGTCTACAAGTGCTAGAAATATATCCCACATGGAACATCAGCATTTCGTTTCCTCATATAAAATAACAAAGTAATCTATATTGTATAAGAGCTTTGTGCTTGTTATAGGAATCGTGTAACATTCGTAATTAGATGACGTAAGACGATCGCTAAACGTTTAATTATCGATCTGCTAACACCAGTAGTATAGGGGATGGGGGTTCCAGCGCAACGACCACCGGAGGATTACCCGTCTAAAGTACCCCCCTCGATTCGTACCGCGATTACCCGCATCCCGTGTTTATGTAAAATATGTTAGTCTATATATGGAGTGCGAAGATTGTAAGAGAACTTTTAAGAAAGAAGTGGACTTAAAGAAGCATTTGAAGATGAAGACGAAATGTATGAGCAGCTATGATTGTGGATGTGGTAAGAAGTTTGAGACTAAGGTTAAATTGTTTTGGCATTGTCAGGATTGTGAGTATGACTACGACGATCTGAAAAGGGTCTGGAATTAGGTATAAGATATTTCCTATTATATAGATGGAATCCCAAAGCAATTTCGAAACGGTGTCAATACCCGGTAACGGTGAGATTGACGTTAGGCAGTTTTGGCGTCAGTCAGAAAGGAAGGTCAAGAGAACGCTTCGAAAAGGCATAGAAGAATTAGGAGCCCTGAAAGCGAGTATAATGGTAGAAGTAAGTTTATCAAAAGATGAGGTAACGACGACAGCAATGCTGCGATCAAAGTCGTTAGTGATATTAGAGTCCACGAATCTGGATAGGTCACTCAGCGAAGCCTTAGAAGCAATAATGGAATCGCTGTCTAACTACACGAAAGAAGGATCAGGTTGGACAGTGGAGGAGGTAGAAGGTATGGAGGTTAGCATGGCAAGGTACGTGCCAATACGAGGAGGAAGTTACGTACCCCTGCCGGTGTGGGTAGAAAGGAAGAAGGCAATCGTTAACGTAAAGAATGACGACAACCGCTGCTTTATGTGGGCAATCAGGTCTGCACTGTATCCAGTAGATAAGGATCCATGTAGACCAAGCAAGTACCCAACAGACGATTTGGAGTGGGACGGCGTGGAATTTCCCATGCAGTTGATAGACATCCCCATATTTGAGGAAATAAACGATTTAGCAATTAACGTTTACGGAGTCAGAGACCAAACGATAGTACCACTAGTGTTGTCAAAGAGTAAAGGAGAACGAATACACCTTTTCTACCACGGCGGACATTATTCGTGGGTTAAACATATTAGCAGACTATTTTACAGACACACCAAACACAAAGGTAAGAAATACTTCTGTGATTGCTGCTTATTATCCTTTACCAGCGTTAAAGCTCTAAAGGATCACGACGAAATATGTCGCGGAGTCGAAGAAGTGGCGCAACGGATCCAGATGCCTACAGATAAGAACCTATCCTACTCAGACCATCAAAAGCAGATGCAGGTGCCTTACGTGATATATGCAGACTTTGAAGCGTTGATAACTAAGGAAGAGCAGAAAAGTGGTGCTACGAATAAGGTGGGATTACACGAGATCTGCTCCTTTGGTTACATAGTAGTCAGATCAGACGGTAAGGCCGACCCTCCTGTAATTTACCGAGGTAAGAACGCAGCTAATGAGTTTCTAGAAGCATTGCGAGAAGAGGAGGAAGAGATAAGAGAACAATTAAGACGTCCAAAGAAGATGGAATTTACCAAAGAGAACCAGGAGGCTTTTAACAAGGCAAAAAAATGCCACATTTGCCAACATACGCTTCTTCAGTTTGGAAGACGAGCCAAGAAAGCGTGGGATGAAGATGGAAAGTATTTAGGAGAAGCTCATTTTAAATGCGGGAAGTATGCTAAGAAGGGTGAGAAGCCGGGAAAGCCCTCCACGCATTGCATTCACTGCCACAAAGCATTTGTTGAGGATTTCTATGTGGATAAGGTTAGAGATCACTGCCACATCACGGGCAAATACAGAGGTGCGGCTCATTGGAAATGTAATATAAACTTCAAAGTAGATCCAGAAATGGAAATACCCGTATTCTTTCATAATTTAAGGGGTTACGACAGTCACTTACTCTTACAAGGAACGGACGGCTCCGAAGTAAAGTGCATACCCAACAACAAAGAAAGGTACATGTCCGTAACTGTGGGCAAGCTGAAGTTCTTAGACTCGCAGCAGTTCATGGCGGACTCCTTAGCAAACTTGGTTAAATACAACACGGAGTTCCCCATTTCCAGTCAATACGGCGCGGAAAGGAAAGGAGTCTACCCATACGAATACATGGACTCCTGGGATCGATTCAAAGAACCCCTACCACCCAAAGAGAGATTCTACAGCACCCTAAACGAGTCCGGTATAAAGGACGAGGAGTACCAGCATGCGTTAGATGTGTGGGAAAAGTACTCCTGTGAGAATATGGGAGAATACCACGACATCTACCTACGTTCAGACGTAGTGCTGCTCGCAGATGTTTTCCAAAGCTTTCGAAAGATGGCAATGGAATACTACGGGTTGGATCCAGCGAACTTCTACACGGCTCCTGGGCTTAGTTGGAGTGCACTTCTAAAGAAGACAAACGCGCAACTGGATCTCCTAACGGAATACGACATGTACCGCTTTATGGAAGACGGTATCCGCGGCGGTGTTTGCGGACCCAGCAGACGATACGCCCGCGCAAACAATCCCACGGTGGAGTACGACCCGGAGAAGCCAACCACATACATCTTCTACTTAGACGCAAACAACCTCTACGGTTGGGCAATGTCGCAGTACTTACCTGTACGCGACTTCGAATGGGACAACATAAAGCCCATAGAGTTTTACCTAAACGTAGGTAAAGAAGACGACAAAGGTTACGTGCTGGAGGTGGACCTGGAATACCCAGAGCACTTGCACGACGCACACAATGAGTTCCCATTAGCACCAGAAGCAATAGAAATACCATTTAAGCAGCTGAGTCCGCTGCAGAGGGAAATGTGTCCTGGCTACAAACCCTACAGGAAGCTAACGATGAACCTAATGGACAAGCGAAAGTACGTGGTGCATTACCGCAACCTGCAGTTCTATGTGCGCCACGGCTTACGCGTGAAGAAGATTCACCGCGTTTTGAAGTTCACGCAGGAACCATGGATGCGCTCCTACATTGACTTTAACACACAAAAGCGTGCGCAGGCAAAGAATGACTTCGAAAAGAACCTGTTTAAACTAATGAACAATAGCGTATTTGGTAAGACAATGGAGAACATCCGCAAGCGCGTAAGCATAAAGATAGCCAGCACCAGAGAGGAAGCAGAAGCATACGTGTCACAGCCTGGATTCGTTAGATACGTAGAAATGTTAAACTTCTACGTGATTCACATGAAGAAAGCGAATCTATTCCTGAATAAACCCGTATACACGGGGTTTACAGTGTTAGACCTATCAAAGCTGCTCATGTATGAGTTTTACTACGACAAGCTAAAACCGAAATACGGTGATAAGTGCCGCCTCTTATACACCGACACCGATTCCTTGATACTAGAGGTGCAGACGGAAGACATTTACGAAGACTGTGTTCCCGACATCGATGAATACGACACCAGCGATTACCCACGCGACCACTTTCTTTACTCCCCTAAAAACAAGAAAGTAATCGGGAAAATGAAGGATGAGATGAAAGGAAAACCCATCGTGGAATACGTGGGCCTGAAACCAAAGATGTACAGCGTGCTAAAGCTGGACGGTGTAGAAAAGAAAGCTAAAGGCGTAAAAAAATACGTGGTTAAGAAGGACATTACGCACGAGTCCTACTTAAAGGTCCTGCGTACGCGTAAGGAACAGCGACATAAAATGAACAGCCTGCGCAGCTACGGACATCAAATACACAACGTTACACAGGAGAAGGTGTCACTGTCTGCATTTGACGGTAAGAGGTGGATGTGTGATGATGGTATCCATACGATAGCATTCGGACATCACACGATAAGCAGTTCTTCTTTGACGAACCCACGCGTGGGACCATCATGAAGATAATACAAGATGGGCTGACCCTTCTTAGCTATCGCACTTCGGATCTGGTAAGTTTCCAAAGACCAATTAGGATCCGTAGCTCTTTTGGATCCTCCTTCTAATTCACCCGGCTCATAGAGATATCGAACCGCGACATCACCTAATCTTTTTTCCTGGGGGAAGACCGCCCTCGAACTTCTGACGAAGGACTTGTGTTCCACGTGTTTCTTTTTTATGGCATCCCTGGGTTTCATTCCCGTAGCCCTGGCCGCCTCGTTGTTCAAAGCCGCGACGACCTGGGGGAGCCTCTGAGTCCATTCCCTGTTGCGTTTGGAGGGATCTTCCAGCTCTTTCCAATACTGGTATCCAAAGAGACGCTCTGCCAAGGTCTTATTGAATCTTTCGACGATGCTCTGACCCCTGTGGTACTCAGCTTTGGCTCTCCTAATCTTAGTGTCGTGGTCTTTCAGGGTCTTAGTAACCACGCCCATGAACTCCGTTCCCGCATCCACTTGCAGCAGCTTAGGCCATTTCAAGACGCGCTTATAAATCCTACCTAGGGCTTCTGCGACTTCTCCAGAATCCTTGCTGATTATGGGTTCGGCGTCCTTGTATCTGCTTGCGATATCAACTACGGTCAAAGCGTACCTATAGGTCTTTTTTCTCACCTTGTCGTGCGGCAAGAAAAGCAAGTCCGCCTGATGAACTTCATTGGGGGTATTTACGGTGAAGCTGGGCCTGGGAATGTACTTAGGCACGGGAAGATAGACCTGCCAGAGGGTTTGTTTTTTCAACCAGTTCTTAGCTGTTTCGTCTGATACCCTGGCCGCGGTCGCGAGTTTCTTGATAGCTGACGCTCCTCTCCAATAGCCTTCCGGCCCATAGTAAATCCTTTTAAGTTTGTCCTCTACGCGGCCCATTATATGAATTCCAAAACAAGATTGATCTTACGTCCGTTAAAATCCACCGTCTTTCCGTCCACTTTAATGGTGATGTTTATGCTTTCTACCAAATTAGACAAGTCATAGCTCAAAGAAATGGGAGTGTATTCCACTGGGTCAAATGGATTACCTTGGGGCAGAAACTTGGACATAAGAGAAGACTTTTCTCCATTGTTGTAACTATGGACCAAGTCGCAATAGACTTCGTAAGAGGATGCGACTTTCCATTTCACATCATATGTATTGCCGCTATTTATTGTGGTACTAGTAAGACCCAGGAGTTCTACCAATGAACTGTCCTTTAAATTAGCGCTTCCACTATTTTTCTTGAATTTCATTTCATGGGGTAATCCTGTGGTAAGAGTATATCCATGCTTTGCTAGCTCCTTAGCCAGTGTTATAGGGGTGTAATGGGAATCTGGTATTTTTGGTTTGGTGCCGGAAGTTCCGATGACAAAGCCATTAATTAAATTATACCAAGAATTATACAAAGAGCAACTAACCAGCCGAACCTTACAGGCTTTGATGGGGGGATTCAGATAAGTGGTAAAGTTATTCTTGTCGCTTTCCAAAAAGACGATCATATATTACAGGGGACAAGTCCCCTTCGTTAGAGCAGATACGCCAAGGCTACGCCTCCCGCCAGCCCTGCAACTCCCACGAATACCAACTCACTATCTTTTTGTTTCTTAGAAGGCTGATAGTAATTCTTGAACTGAGGCTTTCTTAACCCCGTTAATGCCGCGGGGTGTGCTTGCGCATAGAGCTTAAAGGCGTAGTCTGTGTTTTCAAAGTTCTTATCCGCCTGCATTTTGTCTTGGTAGTTCTTGTCCAACCAATCCCTGTAAGCTTGTCTTTTTTCATTCCAAGCCGCCACGTCTCGCTGATATTTCTCCAGCGCTAAGTCGTGTCTCTTCCTTTCGGCGGCCAAATCTCCGCTGCGATCACCTCTAACTAATCTATCCAAATATTGACCACCATAATTAGCTCCAGTGAATGCTAAGGCTGCAATAACTCCACCTGCGACCACGCTAGCCATTTATACATTAGGGATGTACTTTTCCTTCCGTAGGTAATCCTTTACCATGATAGCCCCGCCAACGGCAGCGGTCATCTTAGCAAAATTAGCGAAGCTCTTGCTTGGGTCTTCAGTAAAGTCTTCTTTGAGCACTTTCTTACCTACCCAACCAATACCCGCAACAATAGAAGTAATGATAGCTGCTTCTTCAACAGTTTTCAACAACGCGGTCGACATTATATTACAAAGCGAGAAGGTTATTATTCCATTTCAGGAATTTTGCTTTTTCTAACCTCCACAGGTGCGCGATATGTTGGGGCCTCCCACTTTACTTCTGGCTTCGTAGCCCGCCATTGTAAGTAGAGGCTGCCTGCTGCTATAGCAATTCCTATCGCGCCGATGACGTAGCCGGGATTCCAAAAGGATTCCTCTTCCTCCACCTTTTCTTCTTTCTTTGCTTTGTTCTTCCTGTTCATCTCCGCGAGCTTCTTTCCGGCAGCAACTCTGCCTGGAGATTTAGCCTTGGTGATTCGTTGCTCCTCTACTTGAGGGGTTTCCTCCGCCTTCGATTCACTCATTTATATCTAAGGACTTGAAGGAATTGATAAGTAACTTAAGACGACTTGACTAAGTACTTAAGGATGACTTAACTAGGTACTTGAGGCGGCCTGGGTAATTCCCGCGAATGACTTGACTAAGTACTTGATAAGTCACTTGCAGGTGCCTCAGCAAGTGCTGCCTGGAAGACCTTTTCGACTTCTCTGTCCTTCTTGAAGTCCTTCCAAGATGTTCCTAAGGAACCTAGTACCTCCTTCAAGTCGACGTGCTGAGCTACGTGAAGTGCCGCAGAGGCGACTGCCATTAACTTACCGCACTTCAAGGACAACCACCCGCAGGTTATCTTAAGTTCTTGGGCGATGACATAGTCATCTCTTATGTCCTTCTGTAGTTGCTCCACGTCGTCTATGGGCAGCGCAAGTCCAAGTAATTTAGTTGCAAGTCGGATAGCGGAGTCTGCGACGGCGTCCGTGGTCTTACTTGCAAGGGCAGCCTCATACCTCTTATGGAACTTCTTGACTTCCTCTTCCGACAGCTTATTAACCTGCTCATGGGTAAGTTCCCTGCCTATCATTTCTTTACACTTCCCCGAAGACACAAGGATATTAAGTTGTTCCTTGAGGTTACTTTCATCTAACTGTGTGGGGACTTCATCTAAGAGCTGCTCAATGTCCATATACATTAGGAGTTAAAGATCTGCGATCTTTATGGAATACGGAAACCTCAAAGAGAAGATCATCTTGGAATGTTGGTGCGTTTTTAAATGCCGCATGTATTCGTGTAACTGTTCCTTGGATATCTCACCGCCGTAGTCGCTTAAGATGGTTTCCAGGTCAGACTTACTGGGTGTATAAAATACTATGAGAGAGCCTATGTTTTCCCTGAAGGGTTTAGAGACGCTGGTAAGTTGCTGGGAAAGCAACCAAACGCTGATATTGTCGTGTCTGCCGCTGAAAGCGAGCTTCACTAATTCGGAGGTGCGTCTTTTTACGTCGTCCCCACAGGCAATGTCGTCCAGTATGAGGAGGGTTTGCGTATCTTTAGGGAATTGTTTGTGCCAAAACTTAAGATGGCTGGATAACTCATTAGGATCTAAGATATCTACAAAGAAGTCGTCGTCTTTCACTCCTATACCCGTCCAGGTGCGGTTATTCACGTAGGTGGGGCATAATAGCACGATATAGTCAAAGCGGAATCTAAAGGGTCCTAATAGCTGCTCCACGATGAACTGGGTCTTTCCGCAGCCGGTGGGTCCTACTATCAGAGCGTTACAAGGCATGTGATCTGGGTTCATATATAGATGGAGCCAGTGGAAGCAATGCAAAGAATTGTCGCCGACGCAAAGGATAAAAAAGACACCATAGAAATGCAAAGGGAGGAGATAGACCGGTTGAAAGAGCGCGTGCAGGAATTGTACGACGAAATGTGCGGTCTGAAGCGTGCAGAACGGTTTGGCGCCGTGTTGACGATGGTAGGCTGGGCTAAGGAGTCCATTAAGGACTTCATGCGATATCCTCCATAGGATACGGTTCTCATTACCATTTCAATATATGGACTGCATTACGTGTGAACTACCTGCCGACTGCATAATCCCTGAAACCCCTGCAATTCGTGAGGAGAAAAAATACACCTGCCTTCATTGTAACAAGGTATTCCCCGAAGAATCCTTTGTTGGGCATTGGTGTCCCGCGGATCCTAAAGCACAGCGAACCTTAGCTGACACCTACAAAGAGGATCTGCAAGGTGGTTTCAAATAAGGTCTTCTTATTTATTGTTAATTTGTTAAAGTAAGATAAGAGGTTTCAAATAAGGTCTTCTTATTTATTGTCAATTTGTTAAGACCTTCTCGCAGGCATTTAACAAAACAATAAGGAATAATAGACCCTATCCTAAAACCCTCTTGCAGGGTTTAACAAAATAACAATAAAAAATAAGGTATGTATAATGGAGTGCATGCAATGTAATAAATCTTTCAGCAGTAAGCAGCGACTGCAATACCATCTTTCCAAAAAGGTTTGTCAAAAGACCGTAAGCACCCTTTGCGGTGACTGCGGTCGAGAGCTGTCCACCCCCCAAGCCTTACAATATCACCGCGACAACAGGGTCTGTCTTAAGAACTGCTGCCGCCGCTGTGATGAGCCCTTCTTTGAAGAGAACTGGTATAAGTACCGCTGCCGCCGTTACCACCTCGAAGGTATTGCCTGCGAAACCCACGGTGACATAGCCGAACGCTGTTGCCCCTTGAAACCTCCCGGGTGCTGACAAAGCTTAAGAAGGAAATTGACCAAACCTTCGTAGGCTTTGACGATGTTGGGGGCGTTAAATGGGAGGACAGGGAACACTGGGAGGCTATTTGCGATCGCTGCGGCTGTCAACGGAGTGGACAACATATTTGGTGCTGTATATACGACGGACCACGTCCTTTAGACCATTACCTGGTGGTACGAAAGGCTTGGGAAAAAGAAAATATCTAATGAGTTCCGCGGTGCTATTCTACGCCGCCTTTGCGGTTGGTGTTGCCTCTACGACAGTTGTTTGCGGGAGGCGTCTTGGAGGTATTGGATCGCCAACGCCAAGAAAATGAGAAAGATATATGATACCTCAAATCGCAGCGTTCATAGGTGGTGTCTTAATTACCGCATCCGTTTACCACATGACAGAAAAAATGAGGTCCGCCGTAGCAGACCAATACTTAACCGCTCATGAGGATGACTTCTAATCACAAAGAGGATTAGCATCTACCTTCCTTTCAACGTCAAACTTCCATCGACCGTTAACCTTACCATGACTGCGTATGTGTGTGTACTCTTCACCTTGAATGACGTACCGCACGCAGTCCGGTGCCCATAGCGTGCACTCTTTACCTTCGTGTTCGAGGACCAACCTTAAGCGGCTGATGTCTTCGAAAACGACGTAATTTTTTATTTTGTATGTGATGCCTTGGGTCAATTCACGCCAGTGTGTCTGTTCAACTATCATTATATCTATGAAATATTCTTTGGTGAGTCCTTAACGCCTCCTGCGTCTTAAAAACCTTAACACACCAAGGACAAGGTACACGAATACCTTCCGCGTAATAGTCGATCTCCCTGCATATAAGGTCGTAATCGTTGCACACCATGGTTAGGTAACCATTTGCCTCGTATTGTGCGAGTAACGCCTCTTGTTTAGGTGATAATACGCCGTTACCCTTAGGTGTCTTCAACTCCAAGCATAACCCATTATACTTTTTATGTGCATTAAGAACTAAGATGTCGGGTTGCCCCGCCTGATACCCTTTCTGCCAACATACTATCCTTTTGCTAGCTGAGTCCTGTAGTTCTCCAAGACCTGGTGCGAGCAGTAGGATAGGGTGGAATCGACGTATGTAGTTTACGACCTTCTTATGCAGGTCAAATTCATTTTCTATTTTGAATACCAACTTGTTAGGACTGTCAAAGCGCCGCTCTATTTCATACTTACCTGTTTTCCTGAGGGTAGGGAGAACGTCACCTAACACCCATTTTCTGAACTCCTTAGCTACGGACTTTTCAGATCCGAATATTAACTCATAAAGACCCATTTCAGTGATGTAAACGGAATGTAGGTTGCGCATTAAGGGTGTCAGTCAGATTTACACCCTTTATAGACCTCAAAGTTACCTTGTTTTCCTCTGAGACGTGATCAGACGCCGCTTTTCTGGAATTTACGTAACCCAAGGCATCAGCCACGGACTTTGCTTTGAAATAAAGTTTATCGCCTTGCACTATGCATTGCAGTTTGGTGTTGTTGTTTTCAAATACGCGAAGCATTATATACCAACGATATTTTTTCTTTAGAATGGCTGAGTCATTAATAGGCAACGCTCTTTAGCTGATTCATTTCTACACTCAGTTGCGCGTCTGAGACTACGAAGATATATGCGTTGATCTTAGTAGCGTCGCTGGCGTCTTTGGTGCGCTTGATCTCCAACGTAATGCCGTCCTGGGTATTTACCAGCCGCAATCCCTGTCCATGTAGGTCTTCGTCGTTCGTCGTGCGCATGTCGATCCACAGCGCGTACTTATCCTTAAAGAATTTCTTTGGGTCAATTTGGTCGCCAAACTTACGTGCGACTTCCCGGTACATATCCGCGGGCTTTATCCCTTGTGAGTAAACCTTATTAGGCACTCCGTTGATGCTAACACCTACGTTGGTAATGTTAGGATTAAAGAACGCCTCGGAGTTACGCAATCCTGCCGTGTATGTCTTTGCGAACAGCAACATTATCCCTGTAAGGCTGCGCCTGGGAAGGTTAATGCTTTGGTTGATGACCTCTTCGACGTTATTTGTAAAGCTGAACGTCTTGTACATCACGACGTGATCGTAAAGGAAAGCCTTCCCGGAGCTGTATTCCATACCGGCGCTACGTGCTAAGTCTTCGCTGTATACCGTTTCATACTGCAGCTCTAAGTTAGTAACGGAGTATGGGTGGACGGCTGAGGAACTTACGTCCTTTCCCTGTAGGATGTTCGTAGTGTCTGCTAGGGTTACTTCGAACTGCAGCTCGCTTAGCTGCCTTGGGTAGTATGCACCGTGGTTCGTGATAACTTCGAAATCTAATGGAACGACATATTTAGTGCCATAAGCTGTCTTTATTTCGTCTTCTCCTGAGGCGCCAGAGGTTGCGCTTCTTACCTTGCGTATGGCATCACTGGCGATTCCCTGCTCTATCCTTTGCGCGCGGTCAAATGCAGTCAACCATAAGTCTTTGTACGTGGTATACAGATCGTACCTATTTAAGTCCAAGAGGGATTCCCCTGCGAACTTCACCCGCATCTTTGAGACAATGTTGCGGCCAAGGTCGTTGACAACGTGACGCGCGTCCGCAGTGCTTGGTTGTATTGCTAGGTCAAACCTTAGCGCCAGGGTGCCAGGAACTAAGACTAGGTTATCCGTTAGGCGGGGCACGCCTACGTACAGGGTTTCCCCTGGCTTAGCGCTGCTGGGGGTAAAGGTGACACGGTGAAAGGTGCGTTCTGCTTTCAGTCCGCCAACCTGCTTAGGTAATACGTTGGGGTTTAACTTTGAGCTTATCATATATAATGGAAGTAGAAGGAACGGATTTTGACCCCACCACCGAAGAAGGTCAAGTCGACATTAACGACGAAGAATACGACGCATGGACTAAAGGCGCGGAAACCGACCCCCTAATCTACGACATGGCTCTAGAAAACACGTACGGTAGTAGGTGGAAAAGCTTCAAGGCAGCCTTGAATCGCATGTGGCACGAAAAGAACCCGGGTAAGTCCGCCCCCGAGTACATAGAACTTCGAAACATGGGTGAGCAGGGAGCAACCGCGCGGGAAACTGTAGAGTGGGCAACGCAAGAGCTAACGCAGCGCTATTCCCACTTCGATGCTGACGACGTAAGGCTCACAGAACGCGGAAACAAAGTCCTCATAAGCGTTCAAGACCTGAGATTTCCTGATAAAGACCGCTGGACAAAACCGCAGCCCCTCTTTGACGAAAATGGCGAAGTTAGGGGTGACGTAGCAAGATTAAAAGGCTTCCAGCGTGCCACTAGAAGCATGTTAGAAAGATTGGAAAACATAAATGAAAGGGTTGCGTTAGAAAAACGCGTCGAGGAACTGCAAGAAACGTTGGAAGAAAGGGAGGCAGAATACATGAGGCAAAACCGACTACTTCTCGATGCTCAAAAGAGAGAAGTTGATGACAAAACCCAAAGAATAATAGAAATTAGAGGACAAAGAGACAATGCCCTACGCGATAGAGACCAAGCCCAAAGGGCTTTCGACCTCGCCTTACAGGAGCTAGACCTGACAAAAGAGGAAGCTAAAAACTTGCATATCATCATAACCGGCTCTTTAGAGGAACGGCGGCAGTTGGTTGCCGAAATTAACACTAAGGAAGAACAAATCCGGCAAAGAGATCAGGCCCTCGAAGACCTGGAGGGGCAAATAGAGCGGCAGCAGGAAATAATCAACGACCAGACTCGTCCCGAAGAGGAAAGGGAGGCAGCTCAAAGGGAATCAGAAACCCTTCAGGTACACCTTGCGGAATTACAGGCGCAAAAGGAAAACCTGGAAAAGGAGCTGGGGCTTACCACCAAGGAAAAGGTAAAAAGAGCCCTTTTGAAGTATGGCGTTCCGCTGGCATTCGCGGTCGCTATTTCGAGCGTAGTAGGAGTTATCCTATCCGCGCTTAAGGCTACAGGCGCGGGCGTAAAGAAATTAGGCAATGGACTAACGGACTTGGGAAAAGAGATGGCAGCCGGCTTGCCTGGGCTGCTGGGTTCGGTTGTTTCCTTGGCACTTAGGGCTGGCGGAGAACTGCTAAAGTTTGTGGGGAATAACATTTGGATCTTGGTTGTCGCTATTGGAGTGGTACTCCTGAAGAAGATGAAGGCTTAATCTTATCCTTGTGTATTACTGGTGGCTTATCGTCGTCGGGTGTCCGAGGCGTCCTCGACTGGGGATAAGTAAAGATAGTATTCGCACCGCCTTGATAATACGGAACTAGCGGTATGGCGGTCATAGTGCTAATGGTCTTATGATTCCAAGTGGCATCATCGGTAGGTTGAGATGTACCGGCAGCATTTATTAGCACGATACCTCGTTTTACTGCGGTCGCACCTCCATCACTGGGACGAATTTGCAGCTTCGCATATTGGCAGCTAGCTATCATGTGAAAAGACACTGGAGTTATATCTTCTGGGCTTCTCGGATATGGTTCATATGAAAAATGGGTTGAATGCCTAGCATTATTTTTTGTCCTGTAAGGCAACAACGGATGGTTAGCCTCATCAACAAGCCTAAACCCGGCATTGCATGACCACCCCGCAGTAATGCTAATAGTGCACATGATCAATCCTAATCCCCCAACCTCCACCCACAATCCGGTGTCATGCCATTCGTCGTTTACGTAGTCCTTCTCCTCCAAATAATAAAGAAACCAATCTTCCTTTGCGTGTGGATTCATATATTTAAAGACTAACCACCGTAAGAGTGCTAATGGTGGCGTGATTATATGGCTGGTTTCTTTGATCCTCTATGCTATTTACCGTGACCTTTCCCGTGTCGTCTACTCTTATTTGCAGCTTTACCTTCCCATGGCAATCAGCAACCATATGAAAAGTCCAAACCGATAGATTCTCGGCGCTGCCGGGGTTGGGCTCTACGGAGAAATGCGCAGGCTCCCTGTTGTTTGTCTTCGCGCGCATAGGCTGCAGTACGCCATTCTCATCCAGGAACCTGAAGCCCACGTTGGCATGGCCGCTCGTGCCAATGCAAATACTACAAAGGATTAACTTCTTTCCTGAGTAGTTCAAATTCACGGACATCCCCGTGACATCAACCCAAGATGCTTGGGTATATTTTTTCTCGCCTGTGTAAGTCGTATAAACGCAATCTACTCCAGTTACGTAGGGGTTGTTCATCGCCATATATAATAGCTCAGACCAATGCTTGCAGCGGCTAAGCCGGCTTTTAGTAAGTTATGGTCATATTCCTCAGGTATCGCAGGTAGGACCTTCTTTGATGGTTTCTTAACTGTGGGTAGCTTCGTTTCGTGTGACTTTTTTGGCTTCTCTACGAAGTGAGGAATGTTCCTAAGAGTGTCAGAGTTCACGTCGTTCACCCCAAACTTCATATCCTTAGTAGCTCGCTGCAGTTTGTTGTTGTATCCTACTACAGAACCAGTGTTTATAGATAAATTACTAGGCATTAACCAACAACCCGGGGCTACTGCATAGTCCAACCTCGCCTTAGAATTTTGTATGGCTAGTTGGTAACGCTGTACGCCCTTGCTAATGTCGCCCTCCAAGATTGAACTTTCAAATAAGATCAAGGCTTCGGCTCGCGTTTCTTCTGCGGCGCCAGTATTTCCGATTATGCTGGATCGGGTGTTTACCTGAGCTCCAAGGATAGAATACACGTAAGCTTCTATGCTGCGGTTTAAACGGGCAAGGCCGGCTTTGGTTAGTCCTTTACCTTCTGGGGGTATGAAATTAAGATATTGCTTTGTTTGCTCGTCGTTGGTAATCTTAATAATCAGCGGGTTAGCCCCTGCATACTTACCGCCCTCGTCTTTGAACAAAGGTCCGTCTCTAACTTCCTTAGTGGTCTTAGCGTTTGGTTCAAAGAAGGTGCTACTGTCGTGAGTTTCTTTGTGATACCCAGTGTTCCATCGTAGATTCAACGCATGAACTTCCTTATCACTTAGCTCGTGTCCACCAATCCCCCAATAAACCCAAATATGCCCCAGACCATTGTTAGCGCCGGCAGTGCATCGGAAATCCTTCCCTACAACGTCAAACTCCTTACAAAGTCTGTCATAAGCCGGCACGCTGTATTTATTATCTCTTGGATAAAACGTGGCATCTCCCGGCAGCGCAATAACACCCATTTCATGCAGTATTCTTCTAACCGTGAAGTGAAAATGAAACATAAATATTGAATTCTTCATCAAGCTTGCGCTTACACCACAGCCGCTAGTGGCACACCAAACTGCAAAGTTTAGTTGCTGCGGCCAATAACGCATGTTAGGACCACTTAACCATTCATGAGATTCCTTAGCGGTGGTATGAATAATGGGTACGTCTTTGAAGATATCCCGCACCTTTAACGGAAAGGAATGCTTGTTAGAAATCCGCATGTTCAGCGTTAGGTCCAAGCTTGGGTGTTTATCAAATGAAACTGCGGGTATCGGATAAGTACTGGTACCAAGCAATAATTCCTTTGACCAACTGGGTTCAACATGCGTTGGCGCTGGCGTTGGCTTATGCATTGGCGAATGCTTCAGTTGATCGTCTATTTGATTAACCAGCGTAGGCTTCAAATCCTCGTTGCTGTACATCCTAGAGCCGTTATAGTAAATACCATCGGGTCTTCTTTCGAACTTACTGGGGTCTGCATGTGGAAACATCTTCCTAAATGCTCTCCAATTCCAGTAATCCCGGTTGTCGTGATGTGGCTGCTCCTCAATATCATTCCCAAAAGCGTCGTACATTAGTATATATAATGGATGTTATACCATCAGCGCCTCCACTTTATCCTGAACTTCCTAAGGAACCTAACGAATTAAACGCTGAAAACTTTCGTCTGAATAAAGCGAACTTAATCCTGGCTTACTTGGAAGGGCAGACAAAACACTATGAAAAAGTTAGAAAAAAGTACGTCAGAGCCCGGAGTACGCTACATAAGATTTCGATAACTTCAGGGTCCATATCTGTTGTGTTAACGGGCTCCGGCGTTGCTACTTCGCTTACTGGGCCGGGAATAATCGTTGGAGTTCCTTTGGCCGGCGTTGGGGCAGCCTGTGGTATTATTTCGGCTGTTGCTACGGGCATTATGAAACAGTTGTCAAGCAAAATATCAAAACACGACACGACAATAGCTCTGTCAAGGGCTAAAGTAAATACGATCACTGACCTTGTCTCAAAGGCTTTGCGTGACAGAAAGATAGACGACGTAGAATTCTCGCTTATCTTAGCCGAAGAGGAAAAGTACGAGAAATTAAAGACTGACATAAGGAATAAAAAAACAGTCGTAAGAGATCTTTCCGAGGAATCTCGCAAAAAGATCTATCAAGAAGCGAAAGAAGAGCTTCAAAGAAAGCTTGCTCAGTAAACATCTGCTTCGAAAAGAGCGTGACGGGATTCTATTTACATATCGAACGTCAGTCTAGAAATTATGCAGATTAAATATAATAATTTTCACATACATAAGCGTCCAGATGTGTCTGGCGTTCGCTCGTGATCGTGGGACTTTGGAGCTGGGGAGGCCTAAAGTCCCGAGTTCGAGCCTCGCTGTAGACGCATTTGGACCGGTTGCTGTGAGTGAAAAAAAAAAAGCCTCCCCACACTCACAGCAACCGTGGGGGGAGGGGTAGAAAGTGCGATTCAACCCCGCGATGGGGGGTTTCGTGAGGAAAAGTTGGAAAAGTCAGGGGGTGTCTCGGGACGCTGTCCGGAGTTCACCCTCTGGTGGGTCGTAAGAAAGATATATGTGTACGTACTAGAGGGCCTCTGGCGCGGGATGAAATAAGCCCCGTAAGCCCAAAATGCAAAAAACCCCACTGGGGATAGCTTGGTGTTCTGCGCGATGCATTCCCCAGTGGGGTTTCTGGCAAAATAAACGCCAGTTTTGCATTTTTATTTTCTCGGAATCCATCCTAACAGGGGGTGGTTGGGATCTATTTTGTAAAATATTTCGTAAATTACATCAGGATAATAAGGAATATCCTTATTCAGCCGACAAAACATCCACTCGGCTTTTGTCATATCAGAAACCTCGGGAATAGACTTACCGGTAATTTCAGACAAAAGATAGGGAATAGCTTTGTAATATTTCCCTAGCTTTAATTTTTTCAACGTTTTCCGTAGACTTTGTGGGGTTGGCTCTTCTAAATGGTCTATGATTTTCTTCCTTACTTCGTCGCTTAAATATATCGGATGTAAACCTTGGATATGACTCATCCAGTCTCGGAAGTATTTTATTCTTTTGTATGGGGTCTTCTTACGACCTCCATTGGCGTAATATTGCTCTTTGGTAGCATTTGGTACGGCATTACGAATATTCTTACCACATTCGTAACACTGTGCTGACGTGTCGTCTTCTATTTGCATTTTCTTACCACAACAAATATACTTATTTGGTGGTGGGGTAACAAACTTGGGTTTCAAGCACTTTACACAGAAATCATAAGCAAACTCTTTACAATCTTCGCACTCCATATATAGACTAACATATTTTACATAAACACGGGATGCGGGTAATCGCGGTACGAATCGAGGGGGGTACTTTAGACGGGTAATCCTCCGGTGGTCGTTGCGCTGGAACCCCCATCCCCTATACTACTAACACCTTAGTGAGTGAGCGAGTGAGTGAGCGAGTGAGTGATACATTTGCATATTCAGACCCCTCACAATAACTCGTTTCTACGCTTCGCGTATCCACGAGTTAAAAATGCAACTTGAAGTTTTGTCACGTGTGGGCTAGCATATAAAGACCCATCGCTCAAATCAAGAAATATTTTACCATTCAACTATTTATTTCATGTAGAATGAATACTGAAAGTATTGTTGAAGGGTTCATGAGCACTTAAGGTGTTTCGCTCGCACTTTTACTTTTTCCAATTTTCGATTTTTCTCGATTTTCTTGCGTTGAAGACTTTGAAGACTTCACTAAGGATGACATGATTATCTTTACTATTACCTTCCAATAAGTCTATTTATCAGCGTCGTTTTGGCCATATTTTGTCGTCCAACGACTACAAGATGCGGGATATCAAACGCATCTCTCATTGCTTCGTTAGTCACGGTGTCTTGAATAAAATCCAGAATTTGTCCAAATTCACTGCTTGTGCCATATTTTTCTGCTGGACACACTGCTTTATGAACGACTTCGTTTGACATTTTTGAGCGACCTTGGAAAGATATACCTAAATTAAATTAATCTAAATTTGAACCGCATGAACTGGATTACTAAAGCTAAGGCTGAAATATTCGTCAATGAATAACATAACCTGTCTTTTTGGACAAATATTCAAAATTATTGCAAGCACTTTTTACGGGCCAAGTGAAATGACTCTAGTACAACGTCTGATAAGCGGCTGTGTGAACAATTTGTGGCCTAAACATAAATGTTATTTAATTCTTACCTTGAATTTTATAAATTTACGACTGGTTCAAGCAAAAATGCGAATTCAAATGAGACTGTTTCTTGGAATACCAGTTGTTGACACAAAATTCTTGGAAACTTCTGGATGACGTCACGCGTCACGCTCGAGTTGCCCGAAATCATTAATTCCTAGTAAACTCGTAAAATACGCAAAGTGTAGAATATTTATTAAAGTATCTGCTTCGAAACTCAATAAAATAACCAGAAACTAAACAAAGTACAAATTGGAAGCAAAATATATGGCCCACACAGCATTTTAAGTAATATATACGATATAAGTGGGCGTGTCGTATACGATATGTAAACTCCAGGCATTTTATTGTTTGTATTGCCACTAATATTGTTTATTGCTTAACAAACGTCTAGGTTAGTTCCTTTGTGTTTCACTAAAATTTTCAAGATAAAAGTGAATCTGCCCAAACAAATCCAAGTTCAAGTTTATGCAAATGAACATGATTCTATATCAGAATTATGATCACCACGTCAACAGATCTGAATATTATCTCAAGCACAAATCCACCAGAAGGAATGATGATCGTAGTCAGCATTCGTTCCAATGTTTCAGGATCCTCTCTATATCGATGCATCAAGTACCCTGTCCCTGCGAGCCAAAGACCTCCAGTTGACAACTTGAACATGCATCTTACGACTAAATCGGCTATATGAAAAGGAAAGCTATCGTTACAGTCAAACTAGTCATGCGCTCCTATCAAGGTTCAAAGATTCAGTCATTTATTATTCGAAGTTTAATTTCCATCTTGCTTTGAAAATTACATTAAACAAACGTTGTAAATTTCAATCCCGTTCTTTACCTCAAAAAATTAAGATGTTCTTTTGTGAAAGGAGTTTTTGAACAAAACTGCACACCAAACAAATAACTTTAAAATGGTAGCTACGATTGTAGAAATAAATTTTGCTTTGCACGAATCTGTGAAGAACTAAATACAGCAGGATGGAAATCAAACTTCGAATAATAAAAACTGGATCTTTAAACCTTGATAGGAACGCATGAGCTAGTTTGACTGTAACATTGCAGAAGTATTTAGATATTAAATGCTATCAGTTTCAGGGTCCTAGTTGCTCTGCTAGACATGATATTCGTGTGGTTGTTCACTTTTACAAATGGTTCATGAACAGTATTGGTTAAGCACCTCCATGGACTTCTGTATTGTCGGCCGGCATATTGTCTTCTTCTATCCAGTCGACTGATCTAGACAAGTGGTACGAGTGCGCAGCGAGACGTAAGAGGAGCACAGGGAACCCAATATCTCAAAAATGCAAGTAGGATTCAGAGGGCATCCACGAGTTTCGCAGCCGTTCTTAAGGTCGTCACGCAACTTTGCGTGACGATGTCAATCATATGGAAGATATTGGTGGAACATATTCTTAATTTATTTGAGGGGCTTGAGTAGCGATTAATATATGCAGAGGCAGATGCAAGAGAGTATTTAGTGATTTGGTTGGCCTGCTAAGGAAGGTTATCCCTGCGGATCGAATTCCCTCACGTACGCGTGAAAACCTATTTGAGCAGCGCACTGGCCTAAGCTTGTAAGTCTGCATTCCTCGGATTCTTGACATTCCAGTTGGAAGTCAAAAACTCTGAAAAGCTGTGGCTACCATAGGTATATTATGACGTAATGGTAAGGTACGTCACGTGATAAGCACATGGCATGTGAGAAAAGGGTAGCGGTCAAGCACATGGAGTGCGAGAAAGCTTGTTGTTTTCTGTGTTTATTGGTAGCTAGAATTCCCAAATAGTTCGGTAAGTTTATATCGTTGGTAATTTATAGCATTTGTAAGCAACTGATTTAGGAACTTTATCGTTTATGTAGAAAACCGCCATTCACCAACGCAACGTATGAACACAGTGGTTCGTTGATTGTATAAGGTTATGTAATAAAGTTTGGTAAGATGAACAAGCAGGCGCGTTTCGTCTAATGATTTCCGTAGCTACCACCCGCTCCTGGGGTTAGGAGTAACAAAAGCTGTCTAATCTCTCGTATTCCGCGGGCCCAGGCCCCTTGGCGTTTTCTCATCAAGATTATGCTTGCGTACTTCTCTTGTCGCCCGCAATAATCAGACAGAGGTTGTTCCAGGGTTTGATAAATCTGATTTAGGTCGTTTCAGTTTTGGAAAGCGAAACCTGTGACGACATAATCTCTGCACAGCCTCCCAGATCATACGAGTGAAAAACCATTCATAATATGCATGATTCTCGTGAACTTGATCGGAACAGTTGGGTATTGTATATAGTTTTAAAACTATGCCTTCATACTCATTGGTACCTTATCAAAAAAGCTGGTTTTTTGTCTTCACTTTGGTTACTTTAAACCTTCTTCTTACGCCTGCAGCACCATCAGCAGATAACTACGGTAAGAAAACATTTTCATCACTTTCTGGCGCCAGTATTGCTTTACAACAAAGCTAGAAAAGAAAAAGCGCTTATATAGGGAAAGTCAGAAGCTTAGTGGGAGAGAAAGCCAAAGCTTTTGCACTTTTTTCAGAATAAAAAAAAGACGCGAAGGCACTCTTCAATGGGAGTATGTGAAATTTGTTCAAAGATTTTTGCAGATCAATTTGAAGAACATAAATAAGTTAGAATAAAAATAACTAAGAAATGATTATTGAAAACATTACTTTAAACTGGTCACCCTTTCGTAAAGGGTTTACTCCTCACTGATTATCAATAAGCCTTTTCATAGTTTAAGAATCGATTCCACTGCGCATGCGATTTTATCCCGAATTTCTCACCTTCTTTTGTCTAAACCTTCTTTTGTTCTTAATTAAACAAAAGAAGGTGAGAAATTCGGGATAAAATCGCATGCGCAGTGGAATCGATTCTTAAACTATGAAAAGGCTTATTTCAGTCGTTCTTTTTTCTTTCTTCTTCTTCTTTAACTCCTTTTGTTGTCGTTCTCTTGCATTTGTTGCTCTTCTTGTTATTTTTAGTTCTTCTTAATGAGCTTTCTTGGTCTTCTCTTTCTTTGGGACCTAAAAATTGATGAGACTTCCTGCTTATGAACCTAAAAACATCCGAACGCAATTTTTAGCCTTAAGAGCTTTTTTGAGTGTTATGTTAATACTCTCGTAACAGCACACACGACTTTCATAACTGGCTGCTGCTAATTTGCATGAACATTAAAAATCAATGTTTTTGGAGTGAAAACCCTTTTAAATCATTGATCTTGTTGATTTAGATAAGGCGTGTGAGTTTCTACTTAAATTAATAAATCCTTTACAAGATGTGAGCATTTGAAGTTTTGAAAATGTACCAAAACGAGGCCACCAAGGCTTCCAGTGATAAATACATACAAAACTCTCTATTTTCGTTCTTTCATAACTTCTTTGGTATGCAGTCAAATTCTACAAACTTTTCTGGAAATAGTTTTCGTGAAGTATTTTCTCAGATAGCATTAATAGTTTCAGATAAAAAGGCTTCATTTTTCTCTATCTGAAAAAACTGAGTTATGAAAGTCGTCTTTTCCCATTAAATATATCCGATAGAAAAGTATATGTCTTAATCTAATGCTACTTTAACTCAGACCTAAATTTACGCAAAATCCTATTTTTATTTCTCGACCCCCCAGTAAGAATAAATGAATATTTCAGTGCCAGTGCATAATATTCAATTCTCTAGTTCAAACAAACTCTAGTTTCCCTTTTACCCTATTTGCGAGCTATGAATTTGAAAAAAAAATTTTTTTTCAGAATTAAAGATTTTCTTCAGCATGGAAGGATACGACTGTCTGAAACAGATCACGCCAACCCATAACTTGACTATCGACAAATCTTTTACACCAGAACAGGAAAAACAGGTTTTATTGGATATCTTCCACGTCACCAATGGGCAAGACTGGTACAATCAATCGGGATGGAGCTCTCCAAACAAGACCTCACACTGCTATTGGTATGGAATTAGTTGCCATAGTAACACATCTTACGTCATGAGCATTGTATTGGCTTACAACAATCTTGAAGGTATTCTACCAAGAGGTCTCTGGAAGCTTCGCAATCTTTTGTCCTTGTGTATTCCGGGTAATCCAAAGGTTTACGGGACTATGGAGGAGTTCATATTTGCCAATATGAGTCAGCTACAAATTATCCATCTTAATGGCGCGTCGATCAATGGGGATATCCCAGAGGCAGTGGGGAATCTTTCCTTGCTGCAAAAGCTGTTTGCCACAGGGATGAATGGCAACGGTTTGTCTGGCAACTTGCCCAATAATATCGGAAACATGAGAGAGCTGTGGCTGCTTGGAATCGGAGGAAACAGCTTTACAGGTCAAATACCACGAAGTATTTCCCAGCTAAGAAGACTGCGTTACCTTTAATTACGAAATTCTCCAGGGAAAATGTGGGGATATATTGAGGATCTGTTTTCAATTCCATCAATGGAAAATCTTTATGTATCTGGAATCGATTTAAAAGGAGACTTGCCTAGTACTTTTCCATCAAATTTATCAGATTTGGTTTTAACTGGCAATAACATTCATGGACACTTACCAAGGATATTCCCAAGACGGTTGCATGCTCTCAGTGTGGCTAATAACCAACTGGAGGGAGACATTCCTAAAGAGCTCTTCTTCCTACCAAAAATAAGAATCGTTGATGTTTCACAGAATCTCTTCAAGTCCATTAACCATGGTAAAACATGGCCACCTAGAGAGAAAAGCTATGCAAAGTATGTATCTTTGGCTGGGAACAGAAACTTGTCAATTGAATTTGAAAGCTTCGTGGGTATTTTTCGGGACAAGATTGATTCTGGTTTAAACCTAATGATGTTGAATTTGAGTTTTTGTGATATTAACGTGCCTTTTTCATCACAACTGCAATACGTGGACACTTTGTTAACATGTGATCTTAGAGGTAATCAGTTTTATGGGGAGATTCCTGATATTGCCATTGACACTCTTTATGTTTCCTACCTTGACGTCTCACTTAATAACTTATCTGGTGACCTTCCGAAAGGAATTCAAAGTTTGCTGTCATTACAGTATTTGGACATTTCTGGGAATTCTGCCATGAAACAAGGAATCAGGAAGTCGGAAAATGTTTTTCGTCCAGACTTTACGCGAATGACAAGACCACCAGTTGCAGACAACTTCTCTTGTCCAGAAGGGAAGCTTACATTCAATAATGGACGTGTGCGTTTGGACTCTGCATTTTATCAATACAAATATTGTCTTTGTGATTCAGGATTTTATGGAGAAAGTGGCTTGTGCAGGAAATGCATGCCAGGAGGCACGTGCGAACAGCCAATTGTCATGACAACCAATGAGCTACAACCAGGCACCATGAAGATGCATTCTGGTTACTGGCCGTCACCCATTGCTAGTGAAGTGACTCATCTTGTACGATGTCCAGTTTCCAAGGCTTGCAACCCGGATGGTGACTGTACCTGTCGTCTCCAGACTTCAAGCAACCTGACCAGCCAGTTCTCCAATCGCTCCGTGTCATCTCTCATCACAATGTGTAACACGTCTTGTATCTGTCACCAAGGAAACATGGATAGGTTTTGCTCTCGTTGTCAGAGAGGATTCTACAAAACCGGTGGATTGTGTTTCCCTTGTCCAAAAGCTAAAGATAATCTTAGTTTTTATATTTTTATCCCTGTCTTTGCCGTCACCATTCTTGTCATGCTTTGGTCGTTCCTCTATTTCAAGGCTGCACCGAAAACGGCCTTCATTATTCTTGCAATGGAGTTTCTTCTCATGTTTGTGTTTACGCTGCTGGAAATGATGCCAGCCTGGGTGTTTAAGCTAGACGTTGTTATATTTGTATTGTGCATGACCAATCGAGGCAAAGTTGCACATTCTCTCATCAAAATTGGCGTCTTTTACATCCAAACTCTCGATTCTATGGTATCCACTGTTGACGTGTGGCCCAGACAAGTCTATGCTGTACAGCATTACATCAGCAATTTCTGGAACTTGCAATTTTCTTCGTTGTCGTGTGAGGTTTCTCTTCTGTTCACGCCTATCGGCAGGTTTGTCTTCGTTCTTCTCCTCCCAATAATTTGTGTACTTTTGATAGGCTTCTACTTCCTGATATCGATTGCTTATCACAAATATAAACACCAAGAAGATCGCACTACAACAACTCGGTTTAAGTGTCGTCAGTTGACCATGTCCTTCCTCAACTTCACCTACTTTCCTATCGTCGGAGCGACAGTGTCTGTGCTTCGTCCTTGTGATGATGACCAAGGTATTCAGTTCATGCCTAAAACACCCTGGATAGAATGCAACAGTAAGACATACCACGTTCTGTCAATAATGGGATGGATTTCGGTGTTTTTGTATGTGACCGGCTTTCCTTTAATTCTGTTCATTTTGATGGCTCTCTTCTTTAGAAAGAGATCCTCAATGAGCGTTGATGAACAAAGGGACATGGATTCCTGGCTTGGATCATTATATTTGCCATACAAACCCAAATATCAGTTGTACTTTGAGATGATTCTAGTTCTTCGACGCTTATTTCTTGCTTTTGCATTGTCTTTCCTTGCATCGTTAGGATCTGTTCAGACTGTAGCTGTATGGTGCATCCTCATTGTGGCAGCCATAATCCAGTTTCGCTTGCAGCCATACGAGGCACCCACAAGTCGTCGCTGTTCACTGGAAAACGCCTTCGAGTTCATAACACTGTTTGTGTTATCACTATCATTCATGGTTTTGAGATTTGCAGCTTTGGGTAGCTCATTTGCCAACTTGTTCGTCTGGTCTGTCATGGCTGTAAATGGTTGTGTTCTTGTAGTTTTGGTTACATGTGTTATGTATCTGTTCGCTCGTCCTAATGCCTGCCTACGAAGACCTGAAAGGAACGAAGATAGTAGTTATCTTATTAATCAGTTATCCACACAAGATGAATAGGAAATTCGACTTATTGGCGTATAGTATGAAGAAAGGCGGTTGACCCCGGTTCAAAACCCTGGGCGCAGAACCACGTCAAGTGTACTTACCCTTGATCCAAACCGGAATTACATAAAGTCCAAAGCAAGTCTTCTTTCTCCAAAAATGTTCTGATGGTTAATAACTGTTACAAGTTCAATTTCGAAAACGTAATACTGTACTGGTACGAGCAAATTCCAAATTTCTCGATATAGTAGAGAGAAGATTTGAGGTAGAAAAAGGCTCACAACTTCCCTACATAATTTTCCATAGTCGATTTTTTCTGCATTGACAACAAAGCGAAAGAGAGTAATCACGACTTCTCGGTGCGACGAAAATAGTTGGACTAGGCGCGCAAACCAAGCTAGGTAAACATCCTCCTTTGACGAGACGTCTTCAAGTGGTTATATTTCAATCCCAGTAAAGGTTTTTACAAAATGAAGTTATATTTAAGTTAGTGCAGTTTTCGTATGACTGTGAAAAGTTCACGGCACGAACACGGTCGTGACTCGGCAAGGGATACAGCACACAAATCACATTTCACGAGAACTTACTCTTCATCCAATCAAATACCCGGAACACGGCATAAACACGGCGCGGACACGGTCACGGTCACAGCACTTTTAGACCAATCATATTGGGCGTGAAAAAAATCAGCCAATTAAAATTCTAGAAAGTATCACGGTCACGGCACGTCACGCTTACGGCACCGAGCTTTTCACAGTCATACGAAAACTGCACTATTTACGCCGATTGCGTTTAGAATTAAAGATTAAATTAACATTATATCCGTTTTTTAAAAGTTTTATTATATTCGTCTTTCCATGTTTCATGGTTTAATTTTCATTAAAATAATTCTCTGAGTTGCGTGACAAAGATTGCGTTACAAGTTATGACGTAACGCTTAGACGCTTCGTGACAATGGCATAAATTTAAAAGATACGACATGCACTACACAGGAACTCAAAACGATTGGTTCAAAAATAATGGAACAAGAGAAATTTCTCTTGGTAATTCTTACAGACATCTAAATGTTGTACGATGCGTGACTAGAAATGGGCTTCCTGTGGCGTTGTATGTAGCTCAGCTTCTGAGCAATTACGAATCACATTTTCAAAAAGTACGATCTGAATTCATTTGAACATAATAAAAAGGGAGATTTCATTATTCACTGAAAATATTATGGAACAAATTTGAATTTAAGAAGTTTCCTTATTAGTAAGAAAAATTAATTGACTATTCTGAGAGGCAGCAATTAAAAAGGGCATGGCAGCACGTGTTTGGGTATAATAGGTGTGGCAACACGTGGTCCCGTTGGGTGTGGTCAAAAAAAGACAGGTTTACTAAACAACACAAAGCTAACAAAATTCTACCACGACCACTCCCCAGGGGAATTCACCGAGGTATTTCTAACGGCTATGACGTCCCCACACTACATTTTTTGGGGACACAGAGGTACCTATGGAGGGGAAGTCTAGGGCATTAAATGTATCGGGTGGTTGTGGGAACTGGGCTTCTTGATGGTTAGATTCCTTGGCTGGAGTGGATTTTGGTTTTGCGTTACTCCAAGGTGCGTCACGCACAACGTAACCTTGTGGCTCGGATGACGAGTTCTTGCTTGGCGGGTGCATGTAGTAATTCACCATGTCGTATTCCTCGATTTCTTCCTTGATGTCTTGCATCTGAAAAAGAAAAAAGAAGCGTAAGAATTCACACTTCACAGTTCCCTGCGCCATCTTGAAAAAGTAACCGTGCCTGTGCATTGAAGCGAGAATAGCAGTGAGCTTGCAAGGTAGCCGTGCCCGTGCATCGAAGCGAGAACGGCGGTGACCTTGCAAAGATAGGAGACGTGAATATTTTCCAAGGCGTTCTCGCTTAGATACACAGGCACGGTAACTATTAGTCTTGCTAGAGTTGAAATGCGTTGGGCTGTTTTCGAGGGAACCTTTATCAGTCAGTTGACATTTTATGTATCAAGAAACGAAAGAAATTAGAAAACTGACACGATAATTAAGGTTTCATATCATTTATTGAGAAAGGAAAGGTGTCTGAGTTCAATAATATAACTAGACTAGCACGATGTTCACTCTGAAACCAATGAAAACAAAGACACAATCCTCCCCCAAGACCGAGATAAAACAGCACATCTACTTACGTATTCCTCCTCAAGGAGCTCAAGCTGTTCCTTGGCTTCTTCCACGTCAGCAGCAAGACCCGTGATGGTAACAGGCTCGTTACCCTTGGTACGGGGGAAGCGGATGTCAACCTTGTACGTATCCATGAACTTCCTGATGGTACGCCCCTTGGATCCGATCAGACGGTTATGAATACGTGGATCGATGTTCAACTCCACGGTTACTTGATCTTCCTAATGATGAAGAATACCAGAAAAGACATTCAGAGAACAAATTATCGAACCCTGGAACAAACTCTTGGCTGATCTAAGTCAGGGCATGGCTAACTCACAGATTGAACCCTGAAACAACCTCTGGGCTGATCTAAGTCAGGGCATGGCTAACTCACAGATCAAACCCTGAAACAATCTCTGGGCTGATCTAGGTCAGGGCACGGCTAACTCACAGATCAAACCATGAAACAACCTCTGGGCTGATCTAAGTCAAGGTACGGCTAACTCACAGATCAAACCATGAATGATACTCTAGGGAATGACACGTAGTCTAAATGGGAAAACGTAACGCCCAAGGTAAAGAGGCCACTTCCTGCTTACCAGTTCTTGTACAATCTTGTTGATGGCTTCACGGGCTTTCTCACAGTTCTGTTCGTATCCTGTCAGAGTGATTCTGTTTTTGTCTTCATCACTTGCATTGACTGGAGGGAACTGAATGTTGACGTCATACTCCTTGCGAATACTGGTGACTACAGCACCCTTACGTCCAATGATCTTGGGGTGGTATTTGCTGTCAATTTGAATGTCCAGTTTGAAGCTACGGAGGGCCTGAAAATTATCACAAAACAATAGCCGGTGTGAGTCGTTGAAGACACACTTTATGACAAGCCATAAGAAGGGGGGAGGGGAGAGTGAAAGAAAAGTGGCGTATAAAAGATATAGAGAAAAGGATTAAAGGAAAGGGAAGCGTGGAAAAGGAAAGGGAAGCGTGGAAAAGAAAGGAAACGAAGCAAAAAAAAGAAAGGAAAACTTACTCTGTCCTCGTTCTCCGCTTCAATCTCATCCACCTTCTCCCTGAGCGCGTCCATGGCCTTCGCAACATTAGCCTTTGGGCCAACAACGTTGACAACATCAGACTTGTCTTTGGCGGGTGGGATGGCAATGTTAACATTATATTCATCCATCAAACGACGGACATTGGCGCCCTTGTTGCCGATGATGAAGCGATGGTAGTCAAATGGAATAGTCATCTGCTCTGTAATGGGTAACAGTTCCTTAAAAAAGAATGTAAGACCGTATGAGAAACTATCGAAGCTACAAAATAAATGGTTTACACTGTAACATAGACGAGAGTCGCAGAGTTTTAGGAGCGCGTGCGCGTTTAGGCGCGAAAACTTCCCATCAAATCCACAGGAATCCCAAAATCAACGGCAAGGAAAACTAGACATCTTACCAGAAGGTCAGCCTTGGCAGCTTCGGCCTCTTCTTTCTTGCCCGTAACAACAATGACATCACATTTTTTGGGTTGATGAGTGTCTCCATTCATACCATCAGAATCCCCATTCACAGCCCCATCCTCCGTTGGTGTGGCACGATCTGGGAACTTGATTTGAACGTTGTGCCTAAAAACACGAAAATGATTATACTATCTTACAGACTCATTTTTACTTTACTGTTGGTATTTGTGAATATTTGGACACTGAAATAAGGCTAATCCTGTATGAACGAGTCTGTGATTAAGGAACTCAGCGGTATACAGTCAATTCAAAAAACGTTGTCGTCGACCAACTCAAGCCTACGCGACTGGACCGAAAGGAATATGGGTAAAAATCACTAAAACGGTTAAATATTCGTTCTGAATTGATTGTTCCCGCTAGTAATAAAATAATAATGGCGAGAAGCAATCCATCAAATGCATGTCTTCGGGTTTAGGGAACGAAAAACAAAGTAGTTATGATCCCGAAAATATGAAGGCATTGAAAAAACGTCTCCTTCAACACTTCCCGCTCGCCTACGAAGGTTGGTGCTGTAAACCAGGCATAAACTAGTCAGATAAAATTATGGAGTCAACTCGGCTTCAATGATAACTACCCAGAGTTCCTTTCGGTCCAGTCGCGTAGGCTTGAGTTGGTCGACGACAACATTTTTTGAATTGACTGTATGACTAAATCGAAAACGATCTACTCCTGCAAGCGTTACACAGATAAGCAGTTACACAGATTAGTAGCAGTCACGCACTTGTCGCGTGCAAATACAACGTTCAGGATTTCGCGCAAAGTTGCATTGGGCTTACCTGGAAGTTATCTCCTGTACGTTACAACCCTTGGCCCCCATAATTGATCTATGGTGTTCCTGAGCGATGACAACATCAATGGTTATCATAGACTCCAAGTCGTGTACGATCTCCAAGATACGAGCCTTGGCAGCCTCTACACAGTCTTTTGCTCCCTTCAGAACAACACGATCAGAGTTGACTCCACTGCGAGGGAAGCTCACCACGACACCACCAAACTCATCAGCAATTTCACGGAGGACTTCTCCTCGTTTGGCGACGAAGTGCTTGTGCCATTTTGGGTCTACGTGAACTTCGCCTTCAGAAATGTTGTCCTGTAAAAATAAATGACACTGTGATCAGTTAAGTGACTGAGCCAACAGTTATAGCGAGGTGGACTCCCCTGTTAATATCCTCCCGTTATGATTGACAATAGACCCTATTCGTGGTGTGACAATGTTTTCCCAATTGAACGTGACAAACCTCTAGGGGGATGAAGAGCTATTGTTTTGCAACTCGTCGGGATATCATCGTTATTCCTTTCGTATCCTTTGGGATACTCATGAATGTTTCGAAGAGTAAAAACAAAAGAAAATGAATCCCCTCGAGGTTTGTCACGCTGATTTGGGAAAACATTGTCACACCACGAATAAGGTCTATTGAAGTTTGTATTTAAAAAACGTATATTTTACAACCATCACTCCCTGTAAGGGGCTTTTCGGTGAGGTTCCCTCCACACACACTACCACTACGTTCACTATTGACAACACACAACACTCAACTCATGTTGATTTTTACGGAGCGAGGAAATCCAGAGAAACTGGAGAAAATCTTTAAGTGGCAAGGGAGAGAACACTCATCAAACAAACTCAATTTATATATGTAGCTCGAATCTGTGACACCTCAGCTTGAACTACACACAACTGAGAGCAGCGCAAGGCAACCATGCAACCACACCACACCTTCTTGAGGAAAAGCAAAGAAACAAAAACCTACACATGCCTTCTCAAAATAAATTCTGCGTTTCAACACAGATGGCAAGCTTACCAGATCCTTGATAGACTTGAGTAGCTGTTCTTTGGCAGCTTCAACCGATTCTTTCTTTCCAATGATGGTGATAAGTTCCTTGTCTTCATCTTTGGATGTAGGGAAGACAATCCTAGCCCCTGTATCCTCGCGTACTTTGCGGATTGAGCCACCACCGCGACCAATCAGGAATCTGTGGTGTTCTGGTTTGGCACGGATCTCAGCTGTGAAGCTACTGAGCTCCTGTGGAAAAAAGACAGTGGGGTTAAATGCGCGATTACACGGAGCAATTCTCTCTGCAACTTTGTCTCGCAACAGCGACACAAGTTGCAAGAGTGTCTACACGGTGCAACGGAGACTCAATCGTTGCCAAATATTTTTTCAAATCGCTCTGTAGGTTACACGCTGCAATGCTCCATGCAATTTGTGTCACAACGCCGTTGCGTGACAATTTGCAAAGAAAATTGCTCCGCGTAATCGCGCCTTATAAGATGGTGACACTAGTAAAGAGAAACCGATAGAAATGATGCTGATTATGATGTCTTGAGGTACGTAACAGAAACTCATAGAGCAGTTTTCGTATGACTGAAAAGCTCAGTGCCGTAAGCGTGACGTACCGTGACCGTGATGCTTTCTAGAATTTGAATTGACTGTTTTTTTTCATGCGCAATGTGATTGGTCTGGCGTATCCCTTGCCGTGTCACGACCGTGTTTGTGCTTTGAACTTTTCACGGTCACACGGAAATTGCTCTAATGATCTTTGTCCCCCCGAGTGGTAATGAAAAGTGGCTTGGCTCATGGACTAGGGAGTTTGTACGTAACACTAAAACCATGCTCAGAAATATTCAGATATGCAAATTAGGAGTTTTGATGCCATATTTGGAATCATGTGTTTTATTTCAAGATGGCCGCTTCTCTCACATATCATATCAAACTTCTTACTGTATTTCCTGACTTTCAGAGAAGAATTACTGAATCTTTCAATCAAACATTCGGGATATCTGTCTTTAGTTTAGTTTTGGAATTTTTTGAAGAAAGAGGATGTGATTTTCTGGAAGGAAATTGCCCTATTTCACTATGACGTCACATCAAAACAGACTATTGTTTAAACGCAAAGGATCATGGTCGTCGGACGGAGTCAAATCAACGCAAATTCACCGAAAATTGTTCTAAAACCCGTATCAATCCACGAAGAGAAGTAGAATAGCTAGCAAACGCACAGAATATTTTTTTAGTACATATTAACACATATTATATCTGAAAACCAGGCCATTTTAGATTAAACTGTTTCGCTAGGAGCAAATTTTGTTGAATTTCCTATTGGATTTGGCAATTCTATCCCCCACAAAAACAAGCAGTGACGTCATAGTGAATTAGGACAATTTGTAAAGACCCATTACTTTATTGCAATCTTTATAGCATACTTGCCTTCTCGCTAGAAAGTTGCAGGAGTTGTTTCTTTGCCTTCTCCACGTCATCCTTAGGGCCACGGATTTGAATCTTGTCACTCTTGCTTCCTTCTGGAGGGAACTTGATGCTCACACCACCACAATCTTCCATGACGGAGCGAATCAAGCGACCCTTGGCGCCGATGATGGAGTTGTGGAACTTGTGAGGAATCTGGATCTCTCCTTGTGTCACGTTAGCCTGCAGATGATAGAGGATTGGTTGTGTTTAAAACGTTGTATTGGATGTATGGAATGAATAGGCGGATGGATGGATGAATGGTGTGGTGAATGGATGGATAGATGACAGTATTGCAACATGGTGGCCCATTCAGCACGAATAATAATAATAATGATAATAATAATAATAATAATATATAACTTATATAGCGCCTATATATTAATATCCAGAGAGAGAGGATAACAACTATAATAATTTATATTTCACTAGAATTATCAAAATGTTTGAGAAATTTTCATGTCGTGACAAAAAGAAAACCTTTGCAAGGAAAAGGTTTTCTTTATAGCCATATTTACAGGAACTGGATTGTTTATTGATTCACCAACCAAAAACTAAATAACAAATTAACAACCAATTCACTGACTGTCTAGAAGATGGATACAGAGACAGACAAACAAATGAACAATGTAACTTTGGGGGGGAGGGGGGGTACTTTTTGCAGCAAAACAAGCTCACAAGCTCCTCGACCTAAAATCGCTTGTTAAGTCACTGGTTTCTATGAAAAATTGCAATGTTCATTTACTTACCAGTTCATTCTGGATGGCTAATATCTTGTCTCTAGCAGCCTCAACCTGGGCCTTATGTCCAGTGATGACTATCACATCACTGTCGCTTCCTTCAGATGGTAGTTCAATCTTAGTGTCTGTCTCCTCACGAATCTAAAGAAAATTATGAAAAACTATTATAAAATGACTGTCATAAATCTCTTTTTGATTGACAATGCGTTGGGTTTCTACGGACACTTTTCTTGCACTATGTCTATCCTGATGTCCTTTATAACTAAATAGGGCTAACATATCCACATTTGCTATTCCTTCAAGTAATTTAACGAAGATGCTATAGTATGTAATGAAAGAGTATCTAGAGAGGCCGCATTATTCACAACGCATAAAAAGAATGCTGTCCCAACCTGTGGTAGCGGGCAGCTCACACCAAGGTCATGGTATGGAATGGATCATTTATATTATGGCGTCTTTTAATTCATTATCACTACCAGAATGTTTCTCATGTTTTCTCTCTTATTTACTGCCATTTCCATAAACATGAGCTGCATGCTGGAATTTATTTTTTGCTGCCGCCAGTCAAAAATATGAAAGGTACAGACTGATTAGTTTTGATTGACAGCAGCGAAAAACTAAATTTCTTTGGCAACTTGCAGCTACTGAGTTCACATGTTTATAAAAATGGCGTTAAGTCTTGGTTGGAATAGTAAGACAATGATTTTACATATTGTACCTTCTTGATAGTGGTGCCTCCTCGGCCGATGATGTTCTTGTGGAACTGCTTGAAGATGGGTACCTCCACCATGTAGTTAGAAGCAATCTGAATAGAGAAACAGCATGAAACAGTTAGGATTTGTTTACCACAGGAACACTGGAGAGTAAGATAAAGAAAAATCTATATGAAAAAACTTGTATCTTACAACTATCATTCCCAGAAAGGGACTCTTCCATGACGTTTGTTCCACTTGGATGACCACTACATTCACTATTTACAACACACAACACTCAACTCATGTATTCATCTTACCAATTCAGCATTCAGTTTCTTCAGGTAAGCAAAAGCCTTGTCCACATCTTCTCGAGGACCTCTCAGTGACACGACATCACTTTTGAGGGAGGAGTCTGGGAAAGAGATCTGTACTTCAGGATACTTGTCACGCAATTCTCTGATCTTGTCACCTTTTGAACCAATAATGGTACGGTGGAATCTGTGTTCGATCATAATATCTCTGCTCTTTTCATTTTCCTGCAATCAGGAGGAGAAGGAAAAGGTAAAAAACAATGTTATCAAACTCATTAATACTTCATGAGGAAAACACAACAGAAATCATGACCGTGAAGAGTGTTCTAAATCTGATACAAAATTGTGTTCATTTGCATAAACTTTAAGTTGGATTTTCTTAGCCAGATTCATTTTAACTTTGAAAATATTAGTGAAACACAAAGGAACTAACCTAGACGTTTGATAAAGTAATCTACAGTGAGTGGCCGTGTTGTATTCGATATACAAACTGGGTCACACAGCCACTCATACTGTATATATTACTTATGGACATTGTCTCGTGCATTACTGTGTGGATACTCCAGCCAGGACCACTATGATAAACTAGTATCATTAGCCAATCATATTGTGACATTTAGTTCAATATTTTAAACCAGCCAATGAGATTGCGCATCAATATAATAAGAGCGTGAGAACGTGATAATCTGATTGCCTAACACTGTTAACAGTTCAATTTCTGTCTAGTTTACCGTTATCTGATTGGTCAGTTTTATTCAATAGGTCCCCGTTAGTGTGTCCGTACAGTACTGCACTGTCTCAGTTTGACGTTGATGGGTACAGAAAATCACAAGTTTAATTTTAACCAATCATGTGGCTTGAAATCATGTTATTAATCGTTTTCATAATAGAACACTTTATCTTGAGAATTTATGTTTTCCCATTTTAGACCATGTGTCATTCCCTAGAGTATCTATTCTTTGCCTAACAGTTATGCATGAGAAGACACATGAATATGGATATGACTCAAACAAAGAATCATATTCTCAAGAGAATGATTTGTGGTCTGAAATGGAAAATATTACGCTCAACGTAAAGAGGTCTATTCTAGGCCTGTATTTTCTCACAAAACATTGACTTACTAGTTTCTTAGCCATGATGAGGATTTCATTCTTGGCAGCTTCAACCCCCTGAGGGGATCCCTCAATCCTGATGACGTTGCTCTTGACGTCATTGGATGGGATAAGGATGGATGTGCCAGTCTCTGTCTTGATGCGCATCACTATAGCAACATCATAAAAAATGAGAATGGTACATGGTACTCAGAGCTTTCAATAGAAGGCAGCAACCGATACTTCTGCCTAAACTGCCGGCTATTTTTGACTTAATAGTACACATAATTAATAAAAAGGGGGTCTAAAATTCCATTTATTGCCCCCTAATATTTGGGAATAACCGCTTACTCCAAAAAATATTGAAAGCTCTGGGTACTGAATTACAGCAAGTAACTGGTATGAGTATTGAAAGCATGGTGGTGAGTACTGCTTATGTTTCATACCAAGATTCCTATTATACATGAAAAAATTAGAGCTTCTTGTTGCTTCTCTCCTGTGCTTTGAGGGTTTTTTCCCAGGTTCTCTGGTTTTCCTCCCTCCACAAAAGCCAACTAAATTCCAATACAATTTTGAATGAGAGCCACAGGTTTGTCAGCCACTTGCTATAAACCCCTTGCATGTGACGTCAAAGCAGCTCAATTTTGAGTACAAAACAAAAGAATTTCAATCTCCTGAGAATTGGAAACCTATTGTTATGTCCTCCAAATTGAGCTGCATTCTGACACGGTATATTAAGTGCTACCCTCGAATGAGTACAATCACTATATATGGTTAGTCCCTTACTCACCATTAGCACCATTCTTTCCAATAATGTGTGGATGGAATTTCTGGTCAACAGTGATTTCAGCATATGCCATGGATGCAATCTGAGAAGAAAAAAATAAAATTCATATTCCTAAGACCTTTCCCTCAAAACCATACTATCAAGATCAGAGCAGATATATTAAAATAATGGCTTACCAGTTCTCTGATGAAGGTTTCCAGAGCTTCCCGAGCCCTTTCTACTTCTTCTGGGGGACCATCAAGAACGATAGAATCCTTTTCACTGCTGAACTCAACATGAACCTGGGGAAAAAATCAACAATCTTGAGAAAACTGGAAAAAAAATTAATTTTCAAGATTGTTTTTTTTTTTGGCATTTCTTGGAGTTAGTAAAATATCCTGGTTGGTTTAGCCCAGTTTTAATGGACCTTCACTGGAATGCATGCATTTAAAAATATCAAATTGATATTTAACAGTCAGCAACAGAGAATTCACCTTTTTGGCGCTAACCGTCACCTGGTGTAAATTGTGTTGGATTGTGTTACGGTTACCAAGAAGTTAGGACATTGTTCTCGGATTTCTGTACAAATGTACTGATTTTAAATGAACTGCACTTCTTGGTTTGTTTAGTTAGTTCTCTAAATACAAGTAAAATATCATTTTTCTAGCTTGATTGAATCTTTTCTTACTGCTGTTAAGAGAGCTAACTAAAGTAATTTACCTAAATTTTCTCTTTAAACTCAGTGAATTTGTATGGGAATCCGAGAACAATGTCCAAACTTTTTCAATCCAACACAATTTATACCATGTGCAGCTAGCGCTGAAAATGTGAATTGGAAACTGAAGTATTCACTTTGAAGTATTCACAATTTTTTAAATAAATAAGTTTGTTTTACTAACCTTGGGCAAATCCTGGGTTATTTTTCGAATGTTCTGTCCTTTGCGTCCAATGATGAACCTATGCAACCAACGTGGGGCCTCGACTTCTGCAAAGATGACACTGTTTGCCTTCTCATACACCTGGGTAAGAGCTACACCAAGCTTGTCAGGGTCACCACGAAGAGTGATGGTTTCTGAATCACTCTCGGTTGGAGGAATCTCGACAGAGACTCCAGTCAAAGCAAGGATTTCCTGGATGGTTCCTCCCTTTGGTCCAATGACATACTTGTGCTGGGATTTCCTTACTTCGATGGATACAGTAGTGGTCTTGCGTTTCTGGAGAAAATGAAAGTGTAAAGTTTAATTTCAAAGTTTCATGAAAAGAAGATTAGAGATATTAATTCAAGTGTATTCTTGTGCATAGGATGCATTTGAGTCAATATTAATTTTCATATCCACTACATTTGTTAGAGGTACTCTTTAATTTCAGGGAAAGTCATAATGACACTGAGGATGGTGATGATGATGGTGCAATGATTATGATGGCAGTGGTAGTAATGTTGATGATGATGATGATAATGGTGGTGATGATGATGATAGTGGTGATGGTGGTAATGGTGATGATGATGATGATGGTGATGATAATGGTGGTGATGATGATGATAGTGGTGATGGTGGTAATGGTGATGATGATGATGATGATGGTGGTAGTGGTGGTGATGATGGTGGTGATGATGGTGATGATAATGATGGTAGTGATGATGATGATGATAATGGTGGTGATGATGATGATGGGGGTGGTGGTGATAATGAAGGTGTTTGTAATGGTGATGATGTTGTTTGTGATGATAGTAGTGATGGGTGATGATGGTGTTTGTGATGGTGATAACATTGCTGATGACAGCTATATATAATTATGTTGTTACTTCCTTGGCATGAGGAAAACACTCCAAACATAAATTTAAAAATGTCTTTTCATTTCAAAGCATTCCTTAAGGATTACCTCTTCATATGAGTCAAAAACAATGCATTTCTACAGTCCTACCTTTTCTTCATAGATGTCCAAGATCGTCTTCACAGCTGCTGCAACACCCTCCTTCTCTCCAGCTACAGTCATTTCATCCTTGTGCATGGTGGATGGAGGGATGTTGATCTTAGCACCAGTCTGCTCGGTAATCTTCTTGGCAATATCATTGTTGGGTCCAGAAATGAATGGATGGAAGGTACTGGGAATCGCAAGCCTTTCAAATGCAAGTTTAGCCTGGAAATAAAAAACGCAAAGAATGTTATAAACTTATTTTAATATTCCAATTCACTACATGTCTAAGCTGTGTCCTGACTTAGATCAACCCAGAAGTTAGTTGTTTAAGGGTTTACAGCCATTCTTGATCACATGCACCCTGTAGCGATTGTTTCTGTCGCGACAAAGAAGCTTTTGGTTGACGTCAATCAAGGCGTTTTCATGACATTCTACTATAGGCATGTACCCTCATAGCTTTGTGTTTTCCGACAATGTTATGGAAACGCCTTGTGATTGACGTCCACCAAAACCTTCTTCATCGCGACAGAAACAATCGCTAGAGGGTATGTGTGATTGAGAATGGTTTTAATAGTTTTTTTTTTTTTCAATCTGAGTCTTTATCAATATACTATAGTTAAATTTGGTATTAAATGTGTTGAAATTAATCTGAAGAATGCAAATTATGATTATTATGAATTTATAAAGTATATCATAGAAAGAATCAACCACCATGTTGGTTGATATAACAAAAAATAAACAAGGCCAAATCTTCTGTAAGAGTCACCCAACATAAGCCTTTTCGGAGTTCAATAAACATGAGACAACAGCAAAACCAAAGATATGACCTCTGTTTTAGTTGACATAACGAAAGAAACCAAGACCAAATCGCTCGCTCAAGTCACCTAACATGACGGCCATAATGTCAGCTACAACTAAATGATATTTTAGGATATATACTAACCTGTTCATCTGAGATGATCTGTAATTCATGCCGAGCCCTGTCCACACCCTCCTTGGTTCCAACGATCTTGATGGTATCAGATCCGTCACGGGGAATAGTAATCTTGGTAGCTGTGGTCAGTTCCAGTTGTTGTAGTGTCTTGCCACCCTTGCCGAGGATAAACTTGTGGTGTTCTCTAGGGATGTGGATTTCAATCTGAGCCTGTAAAAAAACAAAGACATGAAATAGAGATAAGTCAAACGATTCCTCAACTGCAGCCCTGGCTATTAATTAGTAAAGATATCTGAAATGTTGAGATGTTTGAAAATGGATGGCTTTGTTTGTATATACAACGTAATGGTATGAATGACATTCAATCAGCTGACTGATACCAAGCCATCGGGTACTCTATGGTTGATAGCACATGACGGGCAGTGTTTGCTTGTCATTACAGGCTGGTAATGAGATTAAAGATATTCATTCAGCTGATTGATACCAAACAATATAATACTCTGTTTGATAGCACAATGACTAATGTTTGCCTGTCATTGTAGTCCGGTATAGTAGTTCATTCAACTGATTGATAGCAAGAAATTTACTAGGAGAGTAGGGTTTTCAATAGAAGCCGGCAACCGACAGATTCTGCCGTCTACCCTTGCTAATTCTGCTGTCTACTCTTGCTAATTCGGCCGCCTACTTAGCCACTTCCCCATGTAATTGTAAATTTTGATAAAAGTTCTTTAAAGTTAGTTAAAATAAATTTTAACCCAATCCTTGTTGCTGTACTACGAAAACTGCAACGCAATCGAAACTACAACGATCGTTGTCTGCCATCTTGAATTTTTGTGAGAAAAGTGAGACTGGTGACAAGTATGCCTTGATTACATGCTCAAGTGATTTCCAGTTTACCGCCTATTTTAATTTCATAACCGCCTACCAAAAATTTTATTGAAAACCCTGGAAGAATTGGAATAGAAACTTGTTGAATCTCAAAGTACCTGGGTCTGTAGTTTAGCAAGCACCATACGTCTTGCCTGTGCAACAGCTTCAGGCTTCCCTGTAACCATGATGGTAAGACTAAGATCTTTTGCCAAGCTGATTTCAATCGCAGCATCAGTCTTCATCATAATGTCGCGGCATATACCCTGTTGTTCATCTCCTAACACACTGTCCTTTAACTGGGCAAAGCGACGCTCTTCCAGAGGCACTTTAAACACCTTAAAATAACACAATAAATCTCATTAAAACTTTAAATGCCACATTCACCTAATTGAAAAAACGTCAGTTTCAAAAAAAGGTTATATCATCAAAGCTAAGACTGAAGGGGAGCATGGGAAGACAAACAATTATGCTAATTTCATGCGTATTGCAGTTTTCCCTTCCTGTGTACATTTTATGCATCATGGCTTTGGTATGTCGTTAATCTTGGTCGACCGACTTTGCTCTACTGTGCATTTTTACATATCTATATGCAAATATAATACACATTTCGGAGTGCCCAAAATCCTTTTCTGTCTTAGCTTCGATGATATGACCTTCACAAACCTGACTACATTTTTTCAATTAGGCGTATATACTAGTTATTAAAGTGTATCCATGTCTTTGTGTGTGGAAAAATATATTGTTACATCTATAATCAAAAGAGGAAATTATCTTTTTGGGGAACTCAAACATTACTAAATGTAAAAATAATGGCAATTAGTATGACTAGTAGCATTCTGCGTCCAGTTGTACGAAGGGTGGATAGCATGAATCATGGTGAAAGAAACAATAAAGATAAATGTATCAAACGAGCTAAGAGAACACACTCTTCAAGGCCTATAATAGAAATATATAAACCTAAAAGGGCATTAATTACTTAATATATCAAAATCCCACACATGTTACTATAACAACATAGTTACCAGGGCAATGGTAGTTAAGATTAAATATGCTATTATGCAATGCAGAGAAAATTGACACAGCCGACTTGATTTAAAAAAAGATGTACCTCTAAATTGATATCTCCAAAGATATGAAATTCTTTATATGAAAATTTTTTTCAAAAGATAATTCATTAACGTATAACAACTGGAGTTAGGATTTTAAGCTTAATTTTAATCTCAACTGAGTATTAGTATTTTTAACTTAAATGCAGCCTAAGTACATGTTTAAACTTGTTTACTTAGCAAACGATAAAGTTTCAATTCCAAGATTATTTTATGAAAATCTTCATTTTTAACTTCTTTAGGTAAAAAATATACATGAAAACATGTCTTAGGTATCAACAGAATCTTATAAAGTTTTTTGATGAATATACTTTTGTGGAAAAAAGCAAAAACTACTATCAAAAATAAAACGAGCTTTAATAAAACTGAGTTCAAGTCAGTAAAATGTGCTATTTACCTGCAAAATAACAAAACATTAACAAAAAATCCTACTTATATATATTTTTTAATGAAGGCCAAATCTACAACATTGAACCATTTTCCATTTTTCCTAATAGTTTTACGCACAATCGTAACTTAAAATTTAATTTTTTTTACATATTTATTCTTTTCTTTTAAATCAGCTCAATTCAAGAAGTAAAATAACCAGAAGCAAAACAATCTCACTAATTGTCCTAAAAAAACCTGCAAAAGAGTCCTAAAAAAATGTCAACATTTGCGATCGTAAAAGCAAAACAAATTTATTCTCCATAATTTATAGAATGAAACATTTTCAATTCTTATTAATCCTCCTCCTACTAACCCCCAGACAGTCAATGTAGAATAGTCTCAAAAAAGTCATTATGAAAATATATTTTTTATAAAAATCTGAGAAGAATTTTTGAAAACGTTGATAAAACGAGGAGTTTAGAATAAGGATATTATATTGTCTACCACTGAAGTGTAAACGTGGCGATCAGACACCAGCTTCTTCAAAATGGCCCTCGCAAAAAAAAATCAAACATAACAACAATTTAAATAAGTCTTTGTTATCTGTACTAAGATAAGAATGGTCTTAAAGGAAACACATTTTAAAATAGGAAAATTAGTTGATCGGAATTTAGTCTTTTTGAGGAATGACCATATTTTATTTCAGTCGATAAGCGTGTTTAATGTTCGAAATGCTACTATATATATCATCAGCTGATATTCTAAGCTTAGTTCTATAGACAAAGTTAGAACTTGAATAAATGCATTTCTTTACTCTAGGATACCTTAGTTTATCTAGAGATAAAGTTTCTCGATAATTAACAGCTTGGTTAACGCTAAAAGGTTGAAAGAAGGTCGAGAAAAGGTGTTCTTACTTGAGTGATGCTGGTTGAACGAAGGGGTCCTGTTCCACGCCATTTTGGTGCAGTAGTTGGGGGTTGATCTGGAGAGTTAGAGCAAGGTAGAGGAGGAAAGGCCTCAGCGTATGTTGGTTGGTATCCTTCGATGTCAAAACCACCATTACTGGTGAGATTTTCGCTGTAATTAGGAGGTGTTTCGGCGTGTGGGACAGAGAACCCCGGCGCTCCAGAATACATTGAGCCGCTCGAGAACATCGTATCAGATGGAACACTACCGTTCATAAGGTCCATATTGTTTAAATCTTGTCCGTGTTCCGTTCAGGGGATCTACAGAACCACTAAACGAATCAAAAAGCACAGAAAAAAAACATCAAAATTAAATAACTTAAATGAGAACGAAGTCTGAATAGTAAGATCTAGAATCTCGTGATGTAAGATAGTGGACTTCACAAGTTTTCTTCAAGACTTACCTGGCAAGCAATGGTTACTGTTCCGATAAATCAAACCCGGAAAAAAGTTCTGATTCAAAAGGCCACTGTTTTAGGCAAGCCAAATGTCCCAGGAACTTAAGTCCAGAGAGTTATTGAAGAAAGAAGTAAAGAACTTCTTAAGATTTTTTCTCCGTCGAGAAAAAGAAGAAATGTGAAGCAATCAGACTCTTTTGTCCCTCGATGTCGTGCCAACGACACGTTACGTGAAATTAAACCAATCATATCGACTCTACTATTCCAGTCCATGGACTCCCACTGGATCATTTGAACCAATGATATCTTTCGTTAGTTTATTAAACGTATTTTTTTTACAAAAAATAGATATAAAACTGTATCAAAGTTATTATATTCGGATATTTATTTTTCTATCCCTCTTATGAAATGTAATTCATTTTTATCACGAACGCTTGAAATATAAATGCGTAATAGCCATACGAACCAATCATATCTTCTGTTAGTTTACTATGAAGTCACTTCCGGTAGATAACTGTGTATACGAATAAAACGTGCCCAGAGCCAATCACGTGCACAGAGCATTTATTTCTTACTGCGCATGCTCGACGAAATTTTGATAATTATTTTCCGAAGTTGAAGAAAAAACTGCATTGTGGGGACTGTTAGGTGACATATTTCCAAAATGGAGTATATTTCGGTCTTAAAACAGTCCCACATTGCATTGGAACTCGATCCGGTTTTTTGCTAAATCCCAATAACGAGTGATAAAATAACAACCAACAGCGATATCTGTTACTATACTATGACGTCACTTTCTACGTAGAATATATGTTATGATATGGTTAACGATAATCAATCTTCACGGCAGGCTCACGGTACGGAATTGAACTGTCACATCTAATTCAATCGAAGCGAACGAAGCCGTGATCCGTCAAGATACCAGCTATCAGACATAGAAAAGGAGCCAGCTGTCCTCAGCCATATTGTCCAGCAGTGCAAATGTGCACCAATATCGAGTGCGCACAGTGCACATACAGTCTGCGCGTGCACATACAGTCTGCGCATCCACACTCGTCCAACACTGTCATAAAATGTATGTTGGTTTTATTTATGATCGTTCTTATCATCAAGATTTTGAGAGTCAAACCTCAATATTCACCTCACAGACACAGGTTTTGCAGAAAAGATGGGAACTGGATACATTCTATATAGTGTATTCATCCGCTCATGAGAGGTCAAGGCGGTTTAGAAGTCCATACGGCGCCTCACCTTCTTCGCATGTCATAGTAGTCTGGGTTAATATTTTGGTAATTTAGGTAGCTGTAGCTAGGTTGGAAGCTTCCATATGCATGTTCTGCCGTATGCATGAATTTGCATAATCAGTTTTCTTGGAATCAAAATGCTTGCCGGGCGACATAAATAATACAAAAATATAACTTCTGCAAATTTTTGATATAATTACTCTGTTTATCAGAGATGTCGTAACAAATCCTTGCCATTAGTTTATAATATTTAAGAGAATTTTGGGACTCTTTCAGTTTTCACATGATTTAAATTCATTTTAGTTTTTTATTAGTTCGAAAGAGACCCAGACTGGAACAAAGAACTGATACACAGTAACCATTAAACAGGCCAACAATATACTGATCTATTTAAACCGTCACCTGTTTGCAGTCAACAAGCTATGCTTGAATGCCTAGTTATTGAAGTTGTTTGACATCCAGCCCAGGTTCGCTCACGCACATTATACTCGCACAAGACAACATCGACGATAGAGATAGAGATTTTGTTTCGTTTTACTTTAATTTTCCTTCCAGAAATCTCCAAACTAATCGTGGTGCCGATTCAACACAATTACAACCCCCACAAGCCTCCTTCTTAGCTAACAGTGTCAGTAATGATAACAGAGTAAATTTGACACTGTGGAGAGATGAAAAAGCTTACTGACGTTTCGGACGCCAGTCCTTCGTCGGAGTAACTTCTTAGCTAGTAAACAAATTTGTTTTTGATAAGACGCATTTTCAATGAAAATGAAATCTCCACCGGTTCGCAATGACGCAAAAAGCATTGGATACCTCCGCGCTCCAGCCAGTTCATCATAACAAATCTTTCTTCAGCTTCAATCTCTTCTGTTTCCTGAAAAACGCTACCTCTACGCTGTCAAAACATACCTATCAGCTCATAACAAATACTTAAAAATGACACAGAAAATGATATAAATGATACAAATTGAAAGCGTGAAAAAATTCATATCCCATTTTAGGGTTCTAAGTATTATTGGACCACTAGAAATCAATCCAAAAAATTTTTCCTTAGAAAGCAAGGTCTGTACTAAACAAACATCACTAGGATCTGATAATATGCAGTTAAGAAGTATAAAATTGAGATAAAATAAATAATTTTGTCAGACTTTTGAAGCAGGGTAAGATTGACATCCGGGCTTCTGTTAGTTTTTTTTGGAGAGCTTCGTCTTTGATCATGCGCAGTGCTGTTGTGTTTACTGGAGATGGAGAGCTTGTTGAGCTCATTAACTTCATCACTATAAAATAACGTTGTAATCCAACGTCTAGGGCTATTTATTATAAGCTCCACCATGAGTGGAGGCTGTAGACATCTTCCTTACTTAGCACTGTATATTGTTTCAGCGAGTTTATTGAGTTCTCGCGGAGCTACACATTGGAAGTTGAACGAAAATGATGGCGTTGTGAGGATCTTGGACAACAGTAAAAGTCCTGATGTTCTCAAATCTGATCCTATTTTAGCCATTCTAACCAAAGGATTCCCTACTAAAGAGGTAGCTTTGAGAAAACACAATTGTGAACAATGTATAGATGGTGGATCGGTGACCGGAAGGTGAGTAAATCGCGTAAAAACAGTACTTCTTTGAACAAACTTCACTCATGTTGACAAGTATTCCACACAACTTGAACCTTTTATCATAAATGAACTTAAAGCTTATCCAACTTCATTATAAATAATAATGTCTGTGAATTACAACCTTCATGAAGGAAATACTTTTTGCTTAAAGTAAAATTCGATATTCTGGAACGATATATTTTTTTAAAGTTTGACAGACGACAGCGTGGTTGATGTAAACTTTTCGCAACCAAACAAAAAACCTCTTGTTATGTTAACTAATTACGATCGTTGTCATAATACCTAACTTTAATGGATTCATAATGCTATACCTTATGCTTTTTATTTGCGAAAAACATTAGAGAATATTATCATCTTCTCAGAAGTTTATTTGTTTTTGAGGCATATTTTTTCCTTATAATGAATTCAATGTTTATATCTTTTCTTGCATTTAAAATTCACCTGTCACGACTTTGCAATTTTCGATCAATATGCATTTTTATTTGTTCAATGTATTTATTATTCAAGCTTGTTATCGTTGCTATAAAGAATGTGGAGCATTCTTATTGGCTTACAATTTTCATTGAAATCTAAATTTTAGTAATTTTTTGTCAACATTGGCTTTGAAAATATGGAAAAGAGGAAAAACTTAGCGTTGAGATATATCTCCCTATCCAGCTGAGTTGACTGCATTCCCCAGAAGAAATTATGGGTCAACAATTTTTAGTTCGCATTTTCGTAGCAGGGGCTGAGTACAGATTTCTTGTGCTCTTTGAACTAGAATTCCACTATGTATTCAACTAGTAGCATTTACGATGAATTTAAAGAAGAAATTATATTTCATGGGTTCTCTTGGCAGAATCATGGAAAATGCTAATCAAAATATGATGATGAAACCTCAATTCTCATCTGTTGACCTTCAGTTTTTTCTGAAGGTCAACTCAGCTGGATTTTTATCCAATTTTTTACATTCAAAAAAATCTTAATATATTTTCGAATCTTCATAAAGTTATTAAAACTTTCTTTCAAAATGAGTCATTATGTTGGCAATTGCTTTGGAGTTGGCATACTCTATAATGTAAACTACATTTGAAGAAAAACTACCATTCAAAGATTAAGGATTTTTCGAATTTATATGAACCCTGTAAACAATCTCTGTGCTGATCTAACTCACGGATTGGACCCTGTAACGACCTCTGTGCTGATGGAACTCACAGATCAAACCCTGAAACAATCTCTGGGCTATCTAAGTCTAGGGTATGGCTAAATAACTCACAGATCACAACTTTAAACAACCTTTGGGCTAATCAACTCAGAATTTAATGTATTAGGTGATTTGACAAGTTTTGATTTAAAATAGCACAAAGTGTGACCAATCTAAAAAACATTGGTCTATCCTTTGTGTCTTCATATTAATTCTTATTTTTGCACTTAATAGTTCTGGTGTGCTATCCCAAGGGCCAACGGCAATCGAAATGTTCCCATCTCCATCACTTACCTGTGGATTACCAGTTAACGAAACAATATATGACCACTTGGAGGGCATACGGACACGACATAAACATCCTGCCTATGCAGAACCTGAGGTGGCAATGATATTTAAAAAGACAGAATTAGAAGACATCGATCTTAATGCTATTGAAGTCACACTGAAAAGAAATTACGAAGAGGTTAGTAGGTAGATTGTCAATGCAAAAGCATGTATTCACAGGTTGAGGTTTGTTGATGAGGTGAGGGGGTGGGGGGAACAGAGAGAAATTGTTTTACGAAAAATGGATTATAAATTTCTATTGCAGTCCTTTTCCTTTTCTATGGTTAGTGGAAAATATTTCTTCTTTTTGATATTGTGGAAAAAAATAAGATATATTCAGTGTTTTCTCATTTATATTCATACAGCTGTATGTCATTCTCTTGAGTATTGTTTTTTGTTACCATTGATGCTTGACAATGTTCATTATCATATGACCCGTATCCGCCTGGGCACGCACTCTTTAAAAAAAACCTTCGGGAAAATGACATAAGCAGGGCCGTGCGGCTTTGAGCGAGCAGGGCCATATGAACCCATACGACCCTGCTCGAAACCTGCGACGGCATTGACATCATTTGTAACTTTTAAAATATCTGTTTTATTTAGGGCCATATGATAAAATGCTTATTGACTGAGTTAGGTCGGGTCGTACGGGAAAATATTTGGCTCTCGTTCATTTTTAGTGCATCACCTTGAGCCAAATATTTTCCCGTATGCCCCTTCCACTCAGTCAATAAGTACATAGTATGGATACAACTCTGTCAAAGAATGATCTTATTTTTCAAGGAATGAAATGAGGTCTAAAATGGAAAAACATTATGTCCAAACTAAAAATTGAAATAACTTGGAAATTTTATAATATTTTACTTTCGATTTACTATTCTTGAATGAAAGCGTAATGTCTTGATCTTAATGTTTTGCTTACATGTATTTTTACTTTTTTAGAGCCCAAACTCAGTAGTTGTATGCAACCAAATTGGCAATTTTTGGAGAATCCGTGGAAACTCTTATCAATCGATAGAATGCTTCAGAAAAGCCCTTTCGCTCTCACCTAACAATGCTGACGTCTTACTAAACCTTGCCAGAGTTTTATTCAATCTGAACTTTCATCAAGATGCAGTCTTCTTAACTCGACGCTCCTTAGATTCACAACCCTCAGAACAAAACTGCTGGCTTCAGCACTTCACTTTGGGAGAAATTCTTAAAGCAACCGGAGAGTATGAAGAGGCAGGAACTCACTTCCGACAAGCACTTGAATTGAATCCATCATTCCACCCAGCTGAAATTCACTTGAGAGACATTGGTCTTCCCCCAACATCAGCAACCAACACATACACCTTCCTGGTGATTGGGTTATTATTGGTTATCGTCTTAGCAGTGGTCTATTTCATGACGCTGGCCAGTGATAACAAAGGAAATAAAGCATCCAAAAATTCAGTTTGGAATGATTTCAAAAAACCTGGTAAAAAGAAGATCATTACATGATGTTCGAGGATGCATGGTTATGCAATATTTAGGGCTTCCGTTATCCACTAAGTTCATTGAATATTTGTGTTAAATTTGTTTTTTCCAAGATGCTGTTAGACTTTCCTGGAGAAATTTACTGAAATGGCTATAAATATTGCATTCAACTCAAGATTACTTTAAACCATGGCTTGAAAACCTTAGGCCTAGGGGAAACGTAAAACTTTCCATGCACCGAACTCATTAAAAACAATGGATATTAGGTGAGGCGGCATTCTTTGATGTAATTAAGTTCGGTGCATGGAAAGTTCAACGTTTGCCCTAGGCCTTAGTTTAAAGTAATTTTAACAAGTTTTAACAAGATTAATATTGTTTTGGGATTTTCTGTTGTATTAAGAATTTTTCTCTCGTTTTCCTTCAATATAAACGTAATCTATTTTGGACATGAAAAAAAATCCTACACTTCATTCACCTAAAAAGTTTCAAATTTCACAGCTAGTTTAGAGCATGATGTGCAAAAATATTACCACATTTACTACCATTATTGATGAAGTGCAACCAACAAAGTTTGATGTCTTGTTAATTGCGGACTAACATTTCAACGACTGTCAATCATAGAACTGAAATAAAAAATCAATATCTTGAAGAAAATTTATGAAAAAGTTTTAGGTCATCCCAAAATTTCCATCAAAAAATATTGGTGTTTTTTTAGTTCTTTGATTGATGGTCATTGCAATGCTGGTCGGCGAAGGACACATAAAACTTTGAGGGTCACACTTCAGTGATAATTGTAGTCATTCGCATACTTCCATGTGCAATGCCTTTTTGCTGCCAAACGATCGAGTGAGCTTCACATGAAATAATTATGTCAGCTCAAGATACTATATCTTGTGCATGGAAGTATGCCAGGACGTTATTGCTTGTCATTCTTTTGCACATTGGCTGTAACAATTGGCAGTCTGAATTTTTTGGGGGAAATTTTTGTTTTCAAAACCAAACCACTGTTTTCAACTTGAAAAAAGAAGGAAAATCTCATATTGTTAGTAAGGTGGAAGGGGGTTAATATTTTGAGTAGCCATGTGTTGAGATGTAAATCTTTGGGGCTTTTTAATGGCATCTTGGAAGAAACTTACTTTTTACACTTCATTTTTGTAATTTTTATTTATTCTGTTGGCAAGTTTTCATAAAGGCGCTGAAATACGAGACACAAAAATGTCCAACTTGTCACGTAACATTGTTGCGGTGCAAGTTCGAAAACAATGTTGCTCGTTTTACATCCTATCTATCCAACTTGTCAGGCAACAAAAACTAATGCTGCAAGTTGGGGCTGTCACGGTGATATTCTGCATGCTGATTGACTACGAGCTACATAATTCAAGATGGTGGCCGCTTCTGCACATAAAATGTGGCATGACAAGTTGGACGAGTAATGAAAAAGGAACAACAAATTGCAAATTTGTTGCAGAAAGTTGATCTACGTTCTCATTTTGCAACAAGTTTTCCCCATTTGCAACAAGTTTTCCCCATTTGCAACAAAAGATTTGTCGTGACAAGTTGGATAGATAGGGTGTAAAACCAGCAACATTGTTTTCGGACTTGCACCACCAGATGCGCGACAAGTTGGACGTTTTTGTGTCTCATATTTCAGAGCTTTAACACATTATGGAACTTATGGTTTACGATTATGAAGTTTTGGTTAGCCAAGTTTTTGTAATTTTTTTCTGAAGCTGCAAATATTGTCGACTTAAAAAGACATTCCAGGGAGTAAAACTCCTGAATTCACAGATATTTATAAAAGAAACTAAAAAAAAAATAGCAAACTAAAGGTTTTACTATTGAAATTATCACAAAATATAGAAAAAAAAGTAAAAACAATGTTGCTGCATGTATTGAACTTGATAAAAGAAATCATTTGCACAGTATAATGGTCTTGGAGCTGAGAGGGTTGAGCCTTCGAAGATAACTTTGATATTATGAGATCAGACAAGCGTTTTTAATAAATTGAAGCTTTCACACACAGAAAAGTGAATTGGTTTTTTTAAGATGGGACCTTGGAAACTGAATGGGTCTTCCTACTGCTAACATCGGCTACATTTTTGAGTATCAATTCCCCCCTGACTTGTATTCTTACACATACCACATAATGGCCAGACACTGGACAATAGTCTGCCAAGAACAGCGCAGTGCACTGATTCTAAAAATAGCTTAAAGATTCAGGACAAACATTGCATTCTGTTTAACCGCTACGAGGATTATACAAACTGATTTTATTATTTTTACTTAAAATTACAATAATAACCCATGGAAACTAAGATCAACTACGATCGGCTGTGAAAATTATCTGCTGAAAGTAAACTTGTAAGTTTGTTTGTCTTTATTTCGCCTTTGTCTTCATTTTTATGACGTCACGGTTGCGCTGCGCTATTGGAACTAATGTTCGGTCAAATCTTTGCCTTGCTTGGTCATTTTGAACAGTAACATTGACCACCGACTTACTGGCCATTATTCTAAGCCCTGCATACTAGTCTATTATATTTTCAAATTGATCCCCTTCACTTTTAATGTTAATCCAGGGTCCTTGTTGGTGTTAGACAAAGGTTAGGAACTTTGAAGTTAAAAAATACAAAATAGTTTTCCGTTTTTGATACTCTGATCTAAGCATGCAGGATGCAGAGAGAACACAAGGCTAGCCTCCTCTGCAGGCTACCCCATGTATTCTCTGTTGGGATCCCTTTCTCTGTTGGGATCCCTTTCTCTGTTGGGATCCCTTTCTCTGTTGGGATCCCTGTGTTAAGTTAATATAACGAGGAGATAGCTGTGATGGAAGCTGAAGAAAAGCATAGAAAACTGACAAATAACGAAGTGGTTCCAGTTTCAAAAGATACTACCATCTAAAATGGTATTTCAACCAGAGCACACGAAATAACTCGGTCAATTTTAAATACTATTTTCAGGTATAGAGGGTAATGTGTAAGGGTAGGGGGCGGGGTAGAGGGAGGCACATATGCCCCACCCTGGAAGGAGCGTCCACTTTTTAATCAAAAAGCCACAATTGCAATCCATACATTAAGTAGTATTTTCAATACAATGCAGTACTTACAAGGGTTTCACTAAATAAATTAAATTCCTAGTAATACATCGTTGATTCCTCTCATTGGATTGGTGGAGATGCATGCCATTTTGACTAATAATCTACACAATATAGCAGCAATAATAAAAACAATATATAATTCATTGCAGAGTAGACAGTGTTTACAAAAATACAAGGATATGCATGATTATTATGTACAACTCTTCACCCGTTTTCAAATCTTCCTAGTACCACTAATTAAATTAAGGCAATAGTCCACACGATTCTTCAATTTCTTTTTTGTCGATTTAAGCCTCTGTGAGGTCGTCGTTGAAGTAAAGATGAATCGCTGGAAGAAATTGTTCATCGTTCATTCCGAGTTTGTAGAATTCTTCACTTTCATCTGTGACACCATTGTCGTGTAATGTTTTATTCATATCCAAGTTTTGTCCTTTGTATTTCCAAGTATAACTTGCTGCGTGTGCATTGTAATTGAGATAACGATCTTGGATTTCTGTTAGGATTTCTTCAGAGCAAACCTAAATAATATTCAAGTTTTAAAGGCAACTCATGATGTTGTGAAACTTAATATAATAATAATAATAATAATATGGGGTTCTTCTATAGCGCATTTGTCTCAATGCGCTTTACAATGCAGTAATATACAGTGGAGTCTAGTTATATCAAACCCCAGATATCTTAACTCTGTATTATTTCAAACTTGAGGCCTCGTCCCATGGACTCATGTCAGTACAATTTTTCCCTTGAACTTCCGATTGTTTCCAACCTTTTGCCAGGAGGTTTGAGATCACCAATTCCACTGTGTGCTTTCGAAATCATCTTATCCCAAAGCGATGTAATTAAATGGACGCCACATCGAATTGGAAGTAAATAATAGTTCAGGAAATAATTTTATAGAGTTTCTGTTAATGTAATCATAGTCAAAGTAGCTGAGATATAGTTTTAAAATTATCTATAATTATTTTATATCATTATTACCTCAATGACTTTTTCTTGTGAAGTGAGATTATTGATAATTCTAATTTTCCTTGTTTTTGCCGATAACAGCCCGATACAATATGAATCATCTTTCCACCATGGGCGACCAAAGTCATTTGCCCAATCAGTGCGTGGGCAGGGAGGTGGTATATGGATAAACCTGCCGCGAGGGGTGTAGTAATTTCTGCAGTTGGTGACAGGATCTATATGTGTTCTTATCTGGAAGACATGGTAATGAAGATAAATCACCATATTCATGTCTATTAAAAGATAAGTAGAAGGGGGTGCTGAAAACCTGCAAGTGAGGCTAGTAGCCCTCTACAAGACGATCATATATGTTTATTATTACAGTCACCTTGTTATGTAAAAAACTTTAAAAAACTCATATTTTACGGCCATCACTACCCATAAGGGACTCTTCTGTGAATACTCCAGTTTCGAGTTCTCGGTTAGCGACCGCTGGACTCTAAGCCGCGTGTTCGCTTCTAACGCGAAAACGAGGCTATCCCTGTATTGCTGGCGTGACAACAACAACAATCCCTTATCAACGAGTGTGTTTTTTATTCCAAGTAGTAGCAAAAGTCAGTAATACGGTGATTTTATTTGAAATTTTTAAGTGAACTAATTCAATGGAAACCATTCCATCGCTTGATGAGCTAAAAAAGTTTACTGTCAAGGAATTACGCGAGATTTTACGTCGTGAAAATCAGACGTCGAGTGGAAACAAGTCTGACCTTGTGATTCGATGTCACACAACTTTCCAAAGGAAAGATTTAAGATTACAAGGAGATGCTGAGACCAAGGATCATTATGTAAAACCGCAAGCCAGAGAGCAAGCATTAGTAAATATCGTATCAAACACTAAAAGCAACGAAGAAACAACCTACGAAAAGCTATCGCGTGAATGTTCACACTGCCAGTGGAGCAAGGACTTACGAAACCTACCCACGTTTAACCTTGTGCAGCTTTACGATTACCTTGTAACCAAGACATCCAAGTATAACCACACATCTATTCAGACATCAGCTTACAAAAAACTCAAAGCGTATCAGTTTTTTAAAGAGGGACATATCAAAGACATTCGAGTCGGTTGTTCTACGAGAGTTACGTATGTCGAAGCAGAAGTGTTGGCTTCCATGAAGCAAGAGAAATACAAGGCCATTATCTCTTTCACTCATCTTGGAGATGTTTTAAAAGCTGCTTGTATGTGCCCAGCAGGGAGGGGTGTACATGGTCGTGGCCATTGTAATCATGTTGGTGGGGTCTTATTTGCCATGGAAGACTTCTCCCATAGAGGTTTGAAGGAAAGCTGTGAGCCAGTGTCATGCACATCAAGGCTATGTAGTTGGAATGTACCTCGAAATGTACATGATTGAAAATGAAACAATGAACAAATGATTGAATGAAACAATCAAACAAAGTAAATCCAGCTTGATCGATAATCACTTAGCTCACGTACCTGGCCGTAACCTATGTCGCGTTCCTCCTGGAGGTTTGTAAATGTCTTCTTGCTGAAAATGTTTATCGCAGACCACTGTAGATGGCTTAACATAAAATCCATCTCTCCCATGCTGCCTCTTGATCAAGTTGCACCAGCGAGTTCGCAAAGATACCTTCGCTGGGAACTGGAAAAACCGAATGTTTGAACGGCTTCCATCGTTCAAGTATTCAAAGCTATTGCAAGCTGCTGCTGCACATTGCTTTCCTCGGCTTCTTTGCCTTTTCTTGTTAGTATTATTTACCTCCATAAGTCGTTGAAACGATCAAAAAGCTTTCTTAACAGCAACTAATACTAAAAACCTCTTATATCTGTCACAGAGAGATGAGTTCGTATACAGGGATAGCCTCGATTCCAAGTTATCGAAGCGCGCCCCAATATCTTTTTCCAGCGGTCTTACGCGATCTAGCAAAGGGAGTATTTCGCTCTACACGGTCATCTACCCCTACATTTTGATTTTTTTATGGGTGCTTTGATTGGTTAAAAGCTGTGCTGTATTAGTAAACAGACCACAGTTCTGACCCCACATGTGCACACAACTGACTTTGCAAAGAAATGCAAGGAAACATAAAAATTACAAAACATGTTTTGGAAATTGGCAGAACACTTGAGAAGCACTGAGAAGCATTCCAGGGCCTTGGCCAGACCAATATGTTTACCAAGGCACAGGAGCGTCAATAAGGGGAAAGCAACTAGTGGGGTTCGAGGACATTCCCCTTTCCCCAAAATTTTTTGAGATTGAGACCCTTGGAAATGCCATGTTATAGAGTATTAGGCCCAGTTGTACGAAGCGTGGATAGCGTGAGCTCTGGCGGATAAATCCTTATCCAGTGGATAAGTCGATGCTGTTATCCAATTAATTTATCCACTGCATAAGATTTATCTGTTGGATAGCGCTATCCATGCTTCATACAACCGGGCCCAGAAGGGCATTTGTGACAATCTACCGAGGCAAGTGCCTCGCTTGCCTCGTTGTGGCTATGGCCTTGCATTCTGCTGTGCTTTTTTGCACTTCTAAAACTTTTCTTGTGTTCTTTCATTCCATGTATACTTTATACCTTTTCACAGTATATATGTGCATTATCTATTTCTCGAATACTGTCAAATAATCTCTCAGTCTATACTCACGTCCTTGGCCTTTTTGTCAAACCAATGTGTGATGTCCTTTCCTGCAGATTCTATGATGGGCTTTAAAAGAACATTACCTGAAAAATTTAAAATAATGATACTATTAATATTAGTTACCAAAAGAAAACTACAAAACAAAGGCATTTTCATGATCATTTTAACTTCGAAACTTCTAGAAGGCAGGTTGGCTTTGTTCAACCAAAAACGAAGTCACTTTTAATGTACAAAGACATGAGAAATCTGGAAAGTTTTAAGCTTTGTGTCATGGAAAGGTAAAGTTTGATCTTTTATATCAAAATAACAATATAATGACGGATTCAGAGGATAATAAAGCGTAGTAAAGGACAGGAAACGATAGGAAAAATAAATTAGAACGACAGGACGTCAATGAACGTAGCTCGTAAACCTTACAACAAAACGTGAAGCTTACCAGCATTATTCTCGCAAAGAGCAGTCAAATCATAAACCTTTCCCATAAACGACACCCAAATGTCCTTGAGTGTATTATGAACGTTTACTTCATTCGGTGTGTAGTATTTGGGTCGTCTTAAAGCCTGCTGAGGCATATTTTTTGCGACTTTTTCACTCGATTTACATCAAAGTTTTAACCTTCTCTTTTGCTTGTGGAAACTCGTACGTTACTATAGCAACCAGCTGGTTCGATCTTCGTGTTCAGCGGTATTCTAAAACACAGGGAACCCAAAATAAAAGAAAAATTTGAATCAAAAAAGTTATAAATTTTCCAAAAAGTTTTAATTTCAAGAACTCAATATTCCTAAACTTAAAATTAAGAAAATGATAGAACTGTTAAATTAGGGTTTAACAGAAAAAAGGGGGGCATTCGTATTTTTACTGTGAGTTCTATGTTACTTTTTAATCCCATTAATTTTCACTACATTAGTATTTTTAGAGTAGGAATCTTTTATAGATAAAAAAGAAAGAACGATAGAAAAAAAAGAAAAGAAAAAGAAAAACACTAAAAAAAGGCTCTACCACAGGAAGCCCAATAGATTAAGCCAGTACCACAGGAAGCCCAATATGTCGTAACTCTTAGTTCTAGTCAACACGAAGCAGCCATGTTTAGACGAAAAGATACTCTTTACTTAACCACTTATTTCTAACCCTAGAAAAAATATTTATGTTCTAGCCTTTGACTGAATGAAAAGTTTATTCAACTATTTTATAAATCGTGTTTTTATAAGTCGTAAAAGGTAGGTTTTTAAGACTTTTTTTAACCCCCAATAACCATTATCCACGTTCGACAAAAACTCAGATCAAAGATCGAGCCACATATTTTACCTATATTATTGAAGCTGTGATTTTTCTTCTGCTGGTGGTTTTTAAATAATACCACAATAGAGTGCATGCCATATATCCGTGAAACAATGACTAGCCATGTATTGCATAAAAGTATTTAGTTAGCAACCATTTAGTTGTAAAGTAGCTACGAGTTCACACGGGCATGAAGAAAACAAGACGTAGGAATATTTGATTTTGTTCCCAATGTTTTGCTCCAATAATATCCACTATTTTGTACAGAATAAAAGCAAAATAGCTGCAATTAGACATTAAATCTTTGGTGTTATTTCACGGATATAATGATGCACCATGTGTTATTCTCTTGAATATTGTTTCATTGTTTATTGATTCTACTTGAAAAGACAAAAGGGAAGGACTCAGTCTAAAATGGGAAAAACGTTGCGACCAGATTAATGGGTCTATTTGTACTGCTTACTTCAATAAGTGAAGATGTTAAAGTTTTAAAGTTTTAAATTTTATATTCAGATAATATATTTTATTCAAGATGGCAATGAGAGAATTGGTAGAAGGAGAATGCGGAGGAGCTAATCCACTTATGAAGTTAGTATCTCACTTTACACAAGACAAGTCTCTACGACAGGTAAAGGAATCATAAATGTGGTATTTATATTAGGAAAAATGGTCAATTTATCTTAAAGATCTAAGTCAGGGCATGGCATACTCACAGATCAACCCCTGAAACAACCTCTGGGCTGATCTAAGTCAGGGCATGGCTAACTCACAGATCAAACCCTGAAACAACCTCTGGGCTGATCTAAGTCAGGGCATGGCTAACTCACAAATCAACCCCTGAAACAACCTCTGGGTTGATCTAAGTCAGGGCATGGCTAACTCACAAATCAATCCCTGAAACAACCACTGGGCTGATCTAAGTCAGGGCATGGCAAACTCACAGATCGAACCCTGAAACAACCTCTGGGCTATCTAAGTCAGGGCACAGCTTTCTAGATTTTCTTCTGTTGATTTTAGGAAGGTCTTGTACAAGACAGATTTGGACCTCAAAATCATTTGTTACATGTAAGTACCATATAATTCTTACATAGATTAGATACCCTGCAGAAATTCCCAGATGAAATCAGAGTAGATCAATTTTGATGACACAATATTCATAAATTTTAATTCTCAAGAGAGTAAGATTATATCCTTTTGTCCTCCAAGTTGAGCTGCCCTGCTTTTCAAAATTCAACATCATCTGATTCATCATTTTTGTATTCTTCTTTGACCAAAAGGAAGAGCAAGCATTCCATAAAACAGCACAAGATGAGGTAATAAATGTATAATCTTATATTATTACCAATCATCACCACTCATAAAATAGAAAAATTTTGTGCACATTGAAGCACTTTATCCTAGATTCATACCATCATTTGACTACAACTACCAGAATGCTTTGCATAATTTCTTTCTAATTTTTGATTATTTTCCATCTTTTTTAAAAAATTTTTTATTCAAACATATTAACTCTCTGTGCGCAAAGGATTCTGGTAGTTGTAGTATATGATGCTATAATTTAATGCATTATTACCAAATAAAATGTGAACACATTGTTTCATTGTTTCATTCTAGCTGGTAAATGAATATCTTCACGATCCCCGAACACATGCGCCGCCCCAATCATTTAGAATGGATGCTCTTCTGCATGAGATGAAAGAGATTGAGGAAAGAAATTTACACCACACACCTGTTAGAGGTTAGTAAGGCTATTGTGTAGTTACAGAAATTATCCATACCGTCCCCACAGAGGAATTTGGAATTTCTGAAGGGTAGATTCGGGGGGGGGGGGGGGGGGGGGGGGAGAGGTGATCAGAGAACAGCTACAGAGTTTATATGAATTTTTTTTTTTTTTGAATTTCCGGGGGTGGGGTGGGGGTCTTTAAAAAAGAGTACTCCATGAGGGGGGTATAGATAATCTCTGGAACTACACATTGCCAGGGCAGATCCAGGGTTGCATTGGTTGGTGGACCCCTTTTGGGTTTTAAAAATAAGAAAAAGAATAAAAGGAAAGCTAAATATACTGGATTTCTTGTGCATCTCCTTTAAAACCATCCTAAATCTGCCACTGAATTATGCTTATTTTTTAAATGTCATAGTTAGTTTCCTCTTTATTATCACTATTTGAGTCATAATTATTGTTTAGTATTGATTGAATATTTTAATTCACTAGCGCCTGGAGTAGCAGACCTAGTGAGTGGTGAATGGGCTTCAGAATTTATGTTGTCATCAGAAGTACAGGGAGCAGGAGGTATAGAAAACACAACCTATTGTCTATCCATCCATCCATCCATCCGTCCCTTCCTCCCTGTCCCCCATCCACTCCATCCCTGCCCTCATCACCTCTCCCTCTCCATCTGTCTCTCTAAAGACTAACTCGACTCCCCCTCATCCCTCCGTATCTCTCCCTCTCCCCACTACCTCTATCCCTCCTCCCTCTCTCCCGCCCTTCATCCCCCATCCCTCTCCCTCCATTCTCCCTCCCTTCCTCCCTCCCTCCTTCCTCCCTCCTCCATTCCTCCCTCCCTCCATTCCTCCATCCATCCATCCATCCATCTCTTCGCTCTTTATCTCTTCCATCCATAACAGTTATGACATTCCTGCTTGTTAATAATCATTGCAGAATGGACAAAAGAATATGATGACGCTGTTCGACACCACCCAAGAGCAGGTACTGTACATAATATTATTAGACTATTAATAGCTTATATTAATATCAGTAGCGATACTTATTTTGGACTTTCTTGTTGTTAATTGTTAGAACTTCACAATGTTCCTGTCAAGTGGGCTAATGAGTACTTGGAAAATGTCAGGTTGGTTCATATCATAATTTAATGTTAGAATGCAAACACCTTTTCTATGGAAAAAAAGTGTTATAAGATTAATGTATGGTTCCAGAAAATCTCCACCGTAGAGGAAATTCGAAAAATAGGCCCCCTACCCCTCTGGAATTTCCTATTTTCTTCCATGCAAACCTTGTAATTTTGTTTTTCCTCTGACCCCTCACCCCTTTGGAATTTCCAATTTTCTCCATGGTAGGTATGAATATTTTCTGAAACCACACAATAGTCCCCTTCACAGTTCCCTGCACCATCTTGAAAGGTAGCCGTGCCTTTGCATAGAGACGAGACGAACGGTGAGCTTGAAATGATAGAGACATGCGAATAATTGTCTGAGGTGTTAAAAAAGGTCTCTTTCATTGCAAGCTCACCGTTTGTCACCTTCGATGCAAAGGCACGGCTACCTTTCAAGATGGGGCAGGGAACTGTGAAGGGGACTATTAGGATGTTTATATTTTATGAAATACTTAGTAAACATGTTCTATTTTATTTTATCAGAGAAGTGCATCATGACCCTCTTGACGACCAAAAATGGTAACTGAATTTATCATTAAGCCGCCTCACTATGCATGATCTGATTGGTTTAGAACTGTGCTGTATTTAATAAACAGGACTCAGCCACCCTTTTTCTTATGCTGTGTTGAAAGTTGCATGCCTTGGTTTGAATGAACATTGACAAGTGATATATTCTCTATCGTAGGACAGAAGAGTACAGACATGAAGATGAAAATGCACAGCTTGCTTCTGTTGCTGGAAATTTGCTAGAAAATAACCAGGACCCTAAATTTGCTAACTCAAAAGTGAGTCTTCAGTAATGAACCTCTTTCAAATTCTCATAATATAATTATCTTCCTTGATTCAGACTCATTTACTGTCGCCTCATTTTGACCATTGTATAAATATTCACAAATACCAGCGGTAAAGTCAATAATACACAACTTCAACAATACAAACACTTTGGAATTCCATGGACCTTCACTTGAATGCATGAATGTTCTACACAAAATCGATGCTAAACCTGAGCAATAGAGAATTCAAAACTGTAGATCAAAACATTACTTTCATGATTGATAACACCATCATAAAGTATCATGCAACACAGATATAGCTCAAGGATTTTTCATTCATTGGCGGATCAGGACAGGATGATCTTAATTTCAATTTTTTGTTTTTCAGTTTATGAATTTTATGAAGAAATTAAGAGACGGAGAATATAAAGTCATTGATAACCAGGCAGGTTTAACTTATATCAGAGTTCTTGAATTTTTGACGAATTTTTTAGTAATCCCAGTTTTTTAATCACAGATAGAACCCTGAAACAACCTCTGGGTTGATCTAAGTCAGGGCATGGCTAACTCACAGATTGAATCCCCAAGTTACTAAGATACTGCTATGATTTTCGTTCAACAGGTGATAGATACAAACACTGGTCAGGAAGTGACAGATGATTCCCAAGAAGTAGAGGAATGGATATCTGATTATGATAAATTTAGAGTTAGTGGCTCAGAAGAATGGGCAAAGGAATACATGGATCACCAAGGGTTAGAAAAGGTATGTAGAAATATTAGGGAAGCAGGAGAAAATAGCTTAGTAGTGACTGGACTCCCGGTCATGAGGAAAGATGCTTGTTGATTCTCTCCTGTGGGCTTTTCTTCTTGAAAATTTCAATTCGATCATGGAATGTCGGGCGACAGGTTTGATAGCCACTGGCTATTAAGTGCTACATGTATCCTCGTATAAAGACCAAAACATTTTATTATTATTTAGGGACAGACCATCAGATTTTTGAAGGGGGGGGGGGGGGGGGGTTGGGCAAAAACCAAAAAAAAAAAAAAATCCGAGCACAGCTTTAAAGAGTGAAAAGCAAAATCTGCATAAGAAAAGTGCCAGAAAAAGATTCCAAATTATGTCCAAAAAGATTCCTGCACAGCAGAGGTGGAAAGAAAATTCCTGCACAAAATAAATTGCCCAACCTTCCCCCCCAAATCTAACCAAAATCTAATGGTCCATCCCTTACCAGTAATTTATGTAGCACTCATACAAATGCCTCGTCAAAAATAACTTATTTTACACACACACACACACACACGAATGATTCAGAGTAAGATAGCTGCATTCATTTGGTATACATAGAGGATATTACATGGGTGCGTGGAGATACGAATTTTATCTTCGAGTGTTGAAAAGATCTCTCGCGAGTGAGCGCAGCGAACGAGTGAGAGATTTTCAACACGAGAAGATAAAATTCCTATCTCCAAGCGGCCATGTAATATTCTGTTTATTTTATAATTATCAATGAAGTATGTTTTGGCTTTTTCAGGCAATTCTTTCTGTGTATTTTTGAATAGCCATCGCAATGGTGTTATTTTCACACGTGAAAATAACATGTTATTTTCACGTGTGAAGATATCAATTTTTCAAAATAGAGAAAAATAGATATTTCATTGGTAATTATATAATAAATGTATATATCTAAATTGTGACATGTTGATTTCAGACTGAAATGGACTACTGGGATCATTTACAAGGACAATGGGAAGATCTGGTCAGGTGCGTTTGGTTACCATTTCTTAAAAACTATTGCAAGTTGAATTGTTCCTAAGACAATTCATTTGATTTGAACAACACTTTTTTGACGGTTTTTGTTATAGGTATGGAGATGAGGATGCGAGCTCCTGGTATAACGAATATGATGCAACACTTAATAAGGTAGCCTTTAGTTTTACAATAAATTTCTTTTTATTAATTTATGGTTTTACCAGCTGGTCTAGGGCCTTAATATATCTTTTTAGCTTCGTTGTTTGTTGTGCACATTTCAGACCATGTCATGCCACTCTTGGGAGTTGATTCTTTCATGTGTAAATATTTTCACATGTTCGTCATAAAAGAATAATACTCAAGGGAATGTCATGTGATCTGAAATGGGCAATTTGCATATGAAGCTATATTGCTCTATATAGGGTGATTATCCCATTTTTCAATTTCCCATTTTACATCCGAAGCATCAATTCATTTGAAGAGGATTTCCACAAAAAATCCTTTTTTCCTTTTTTCATTTCCTTTTATTTCCATATTTAACTAAAAACCATCTTTACAAAGACTTCCCTTTCACTTCCCTTCACTTCCCATGCGACATGAGTTTAATACTTTATTTCCTCAACGACCCAGGAATATAAATTTGAAGAAGACAACCCGTTACTAGACCATCCTAATCCATTTGAAGAAGGATTAAAGAAGCTTAAAGAAGGCGACCTGATAAGTGCTATATTGTTGTTTGAAGCGGAGGTCAGTAGATTCTCTGTTCAGTAAACCTTTTATCTTGGGCATAAAGCTTTCTATTTCAGATAACATGTCACTCTCTTGAGAATAAGATTCTTTGTTTTAGTTGTATCCATATTCATGTGTTTTCTCATGCCCAACCATTAAATAAAGAAATAATACTCTAGGAAATTACATCCAAGCTGGTAATCAGAGGTCTATAATTGTATCATGTGATAATGGGTTTCCTTTCTATATGCTAATTAATTGCTCATGCCTTTGTTTTGCAGGTACAACAGAGACCAGAACATGCAGAAGTAAGTACATGTATTTCTTCATTCATTCACTCCCATTATCATCCTTTTCAAAGCAAAATTGACATTGAAAAACCTTCAACATTTCATTAATTTTTTGTTTAGAATTTAAAGGGTTTTTGAAGACATTGAGAGTGAGAAATGGTGCAGATTCTTAGCATTTTCATGCCAACCATGTCTTTAAACATTACACCTCCTCAAAAGATTTCTGCCTCTCCCTCGCCAAGCTAGGAAAACAATTATTCATCAATCATTAATACAATTACTATATCTTTTTAAGAAAGAGACACACACGTATTTAGAATTTTACTCTACTCAGAGACATTATGTAAAATAATATTACCAATTCTGTGGTAGGGTTGGCAGTACCTTGGGACAAGTCAAGCAGAGAACGAACAAGATACGTTGGCTATAATGGCACTGAACAAGTACGCCAATCAATTGTCCCCTTCACAGTTTCCGGCACCATGTTGAAAGCTAGCCATGCATTGAATGATGTGTTTTCAAATGATAGCGATGTGAATAATTGTCCAAGGTGTTAAAAAAAGGTCTATCATTGCAAGCTCACCGTTCGTCTCTCTTTGATACAAAGGCATGGCTACCTTTCAAGATGCTGCAGGGAACTGTAGAAGGGATTATTGAGTTTGAAAATAATTTGCATGTGGTGAAAGATTATGAATAAGAATACAGATCTTTTTTTTTTTTGAAGAAAAACCAATAGTGGTAAAATGAATTATTTGTTATTCTTGAAGGTGTTTAGAATTACAGCCTGTTAACCTAACAGCATTAATGGCGCTAGCAGTAAGCTACACCAACGAGTCCATGCAGTCACAGGTAAGGCTGAGGTACAATAGATCCTTCTCTCAAATAGAGGGTGGGTGGGCCAAGGCTTGAGCCTTGGAGGAAGCCAGTTACTCTTGCAAATAGCTTCTTTTCGTGTCAGTTATTTTACACAAGGTATAGATTCTCCTTTCCTTAAATAGATGGTGGACCAAGATTAGATCCTTGAAGGAAACCAGTAGCCCTTGCAAGGAAATCTCGTTCATTTACAGTTTTGTCATTTTTATGTCTTATGCAGGTGGTTTTCTTGTAGTCAGCATTATTCTATGGAAAAACTCTTTTTTCGTGGTAGTAATTGTTTTAAACATTACGTTTCATTGACAGGCATGTAGTACGTTAAAAAGATGGCTTAAAGTAAATCCACGGTAAGCCGAAAAACTTGTAATATATCATATATTCTTGCTGCCGTTGTTTTTGCTGCTGCTCCTGCTGTTGCTGCTGCCATTGTTGCTACTACTCTTGTTCCTGTTGTTGTTGCTGCTGCTGTTGCTGCTGCTGTTGCTGTTATTGCTGCTGCTGTTATTGCTGCTGCTGTTGTTGCTGCTGCTGCTGCTGTTATTGCTGTTGTTGTTGCTGCTGCTGTTGTTGCTGCTGTTGGTGTTGCTTGCTGTTGGTGTTGGTGTTTCTGCTACTGTTGTTGCCGCCTCTGCTGCTACAACTGCTGTTGCTAATGTTTTTCCTCACTGTTTTGTCTAACAACCATCATGACGTCATCAGCTATGGAGACCTGGTGCCTAATGAGCCCACAGATGGAGCCAGAAGTCAGGAGAATCGACCCATTGTATCAAGTATTATGTCACCAGAGATGTACAATGAAATAAGAGACCTGTACATTGCAGCTGCGCAGAAAACACCAGAGAACGATATAGATCCAACTGTACAGGTTTGTAAAACGTTTTAAAATTGGGTTCCCTGTGTTTTCATGCCACTGTGCCCAAGGCACGTCTAGATGTAGACTATTGCCTATTGCCTATATTCTTGATGCATTCTTGGACACAAACCAAACTTGTAACAATGTGCAGCTTGTGAGGATGCATCCTATAGATTTCTTCAAGTCTACATTAGTATCTACTTCACAATTTCTATCCTAAGATACAATATTTCTCTCCTTAGGTTGGCTTGGGTGTCTTGTTCAACCTATCAGGCGAATACGACAAAGCAATTGATTGTTTCCAGTCGGCCTTGCATGTTTGCCCAGATGATGCGTTACTATGGAACAGACTTGGTGCAACCTTGGCTAACGGTGGGCGCAGCGAGGAAGCAGTTGACGCCTACAGACATGCACTGTCATATAGCCCTGGGTTCATCCGTTGCCGTTATAATCTTGGTATCAGTTGTATTAATCTTGGTGCGCATAAAGAAGCAGTTGAGCATTTCCTCACGGCACTCAATATGCAGAGGAAGGCAAGTAGTACAATACTCTATATAGACCAACTGATCTCTACTTGGGGTTTTGATAGCTTTACATCAATCCTTCTCTTGAGTGTTATGATGATTGTGGTAATTGTGATGCTGGGGATGATTATATGATGGTTGTTAAGATGATGGTGATAATGATGGTGATGATGATGGTGATGATGATAGTAATGGTGATGGTTGTTAAGATGATGGTGATGATGATGATGGTGATGTTGATGATGATGATGATGGCGAGGTGATGATGAGGTGATGATGAGGATGACGTTGGTGATGATGATGATGAGGATGATGTCGGTGTTGGTGATGACGTTGATAATGGTGATGATGATGACGATGATGGTGATGATGGTGGTGATGATAGTGATGATGATGGTGATGAATGTTGATGTTGGTGATGAATAAATGATGATGATGATGGTGATGAATGTTGATGTTGGTGATGAATAAATGATGATGATGATGGTGATGATTGCCATTTTGCTGATTATGGTGGTGATGGTGATGGTGATGATGGTGATGATTCTGATGATTCTGTGTACTCAAGTGAGCGTTTCTCTTCCAGGGTACTGTATCACCCAGTGGTACCATCACCACCATGTCCGACAATATCTGGTCAACACTGCGCATGACATTATCTTTGATGGGTAAAGCAGAGCTTCATCAATCAGTCGATAAACGTGACCTTGATCACTTGAACAGCGTTTTCCCCCATGAATCAGAACCAATACCAGTGATGGTTTAGACTGGGCTTCCTGTATGGACTCCATTCGACTACCATGTTCCAGCTACCTATTCTCTTGTGATGTGTTTGATGGAAGTAATGGTCCTTACACAAATGGCACAGAAATTTCTAGATTGTTGTGAGCTATATCTTTAGCTGAAACTGTCTGCTCATCACCCCATCACCCCTTCCCCCCCACAATAGACAAATGTATGTTTGAAATAGCACAAAAATAATTCATGGCATGCTGCGATGGAGAAATGTGTTACTTTTGCTATGCCATGCCGTCACACCAAATATAAAATACATAAAAGAAAGTGAATATGGAACCATGATGGAACCATGTAACTGTCAACCAGTACCATGCAGATGAATATGCATAATATTTTCCCATTTCAGACCATGTGTCATTCCCTAGAGTTATTTATTTGTTTAACGAACGCACATGAATAGACACATAAATATGGATACAACTCAAACAAAGAATCTCAGTATTCTCAAGAGAATGGCCATGTGGTCTGAAATGAAATAACATTACGCCAAAGGTAAAGAGGTCTCTTAGACATATGAATATGAAAAACTGAAATGAGAATAGAATGAATAAAGCATGCTTTTATTCAAAGTATCACATCTCCAAGTCTAGTCTATCTTTCAATTCTTTTATCAAATCCTTTAAGTTATACTTCAAGTGTAGTCCCTTTTACTTGCCATAGCAAAACCATTAATTATTAGAAAAAGTATATTGAAAATATTTATCCATTCTATTTCCTAAAAGCTAGTGCTGAAAAACTTTAAAAAGGTACAAACTTTTCGTTATTGTTCAATTATTGGCTTCCTCTGGTCTATGACACAGGGAGCCCAATAAAAATAGAAAACTCTACAAAGAACTTACCTTGAAAAAAGTGTAGGAACAGAATTTTTTTTGTGACTATCGTGACCCATTATGATGTAACAACTGATTCCATTGATTGATCATAGTATCAAGACATTACGACTGATTTGATTGGCCAACATGGATAACTACATCACATCTGATTTCATAAGTCTACTTAATTTTTGTTTTTCCCTGAAAAAATATAGCTTTTTCACGTACAAAAATATACTGAATATATAAAAACTACGAAAGTTATCTTATTGATGTTAAATTCTAAAAGCTATAAATCTATTGTCTACCGAGTATTTATCGATTTGCCCAGCGTTGCATGGTTTCTCGCCATTCCATGTCTTCGTCATCAGTTCGTAGGTTGCCTTCGTCGTCATCTGTTTGTATGTAACTTTCATCATCTGTCATCTGAGACATAAAAAAATAGTTAAAATCGTAAAAAATATTTGATCTGAGCACAAGTTAAGATGCGGACACACGGTGCAACATTGCAAGCAACAAATTTGAACCGAGATGACACACGTTCAACAAAATCGCGCAACATCGCTTGTGTCAGCGCGCTATGCTAAGATGTTTGGTTAGCAGTTATAAATTTGGTGCAAGCTGATTGGCTGGAAACTTCAAAATGTTGCACGCAATGTTGCAGCCATGTTCACATGATGAAATTTGTTGCGCGCAGTGTAGCAAGAGTAGAGCGCGATTCAACTTCAGATTCATTGCTGCAGTGTTGCGTGCAACAATTTTCGGGGTAGACACACGCTGCAACAGTCCTGTTGCGTGCAAATAGTTGCGCTTAATGTTGCTGAATACGAATTGATTCAAATTGATTCCCTGTGTTTGAAAAAGCCGAGTTTACCTGGGTTCTAGACGAGTACTTGGGCTCTCCAGTGCGCATGTGCAACTCATCATCATCAGTATCAGTATCAGTCCTATCACTGTCTCCTCGCCGTAAGGGCCTCTTATGAACCTTCCTCTGACCATTCACGTCACCACGGCCGTTAGCTAGACTGCCATTCTTGGGAGCCTGGGCACCACTTGCTCGAAGTGATTCACGCATCTGATTGACCTGGTACTCGAGGACGTCAAGGTCTATTTCTGGTGTACCGTTCTTTGTTGTTAAGGTAATGTTATCCTCTTCATCTTCTAATAAATGAACAAATACGAAATGCATCAATATATAGAAAAGACAAAAATACCGGAAAGGTAAATCGACCTAGAGACCCTATAGACAGACAGACCTACAGACAGGTATACAGACCTATAGACAGACCTGTAGACAGGTAGACCTACAGACAGGTATACAGACCTATAGACAGACCTACAGACAGGTAGACCTACAGACAGGTATACAGACCTATAGATAGACCTATAGACAGGTAGACCTACAGACAGACAGACCTACAGACAGGTATACAGACCTATAGACAGACCTGTAGACAGGTAGACCTACAGACAGGTATACAGACCTATAGATAGACCTATAGACAGGTAGACCTACAGACAGGTATACAGATCTATAGATAGACCTGTAGACAGGTAGACCTACAGACAGGTATACAGATCTATAGATAGACCTGTAGACAGGTAGATCGACCTATAAATAGATAGACTTGTAGACAGGTACTTACAAAAACAGAGAGAACAAAAAAGCAAAACGTACCTGAATTGAGCTCCCTGACAAGCGACGACATGGCGTTGGTGACGGAATCAGCAGCCAATAGCAAGTCATGTCTGAGATTACGCTGACCACCAGTATCCACTGTCCTATCACCAAACGCATCTTTGATATCTCCATCAACCCCGCTCAGCTGCTTGGAATCTGGGGACAAGGGCGTGTCAGGAGCCTTGGCAAACACATCAGAACTGGCCGAGGATTTAGGGCTTCGAGCAGTTCGAGGTGAGCCAGCCTATTGATAAAAAGAACACAAAATATATTCATTGTAATCTTTAGAGATATGTGTGTGAGGTGTGAGTTAGAGTGATTCTATTTGACCCGTGAAGATATAGTAAGCATAATACTAACATAGTTGTACACACTAATTCCATTGTTTTCTTTTGTTTCACTTTGACTGTTCATCACAAATTATACGACTTTGTTTGACGGGCTAAGGAAAAAGATCTCTACGAAATTAAAGTAAATCAAAGTGGGCTAATAGATAACAATTTTTACAACTTATGGTGAACTTATGGAAACGTACTCGCTGAAACTTTGGTAAAGTTTAACGAGTCTTTAGAAGCCAAAACCAGGCTAATTAAGCAACATGTTTTACCTATTGTAGCCCATACATTTTTTCCTCGAAATACATCAATACTTTACTTAGACTTCAACACAGTAACGCTCTATTCACTAATGACAAAGACTGATAAATCTCGTAGGCTGATTACTAGAATAAAAGTATTCATTGATAGTCTCCTGCCATGATGTGACGGTCAACTGTAACGCGGTTTAGTCAACAACCGTGAAATATCAATTTATTTCCGATTGCCATCCGTAGAGTATAAACCCCTGGTTCTGCGTCCTCTGTTCGCGGATTTCCTTCCTCCTTCCGCGAGGGATCTGACTGATTAAATCCATCGACTTAATTCAAATGAGATAAAAATAGAATTACTAGACAAAAAGGTAAGAAGAATGTGAATGAGGGATTATAGATTCTTTGTTTTACGTCCCTGAAATCAGGAAATAATTTGAGAGTACTAATCTAGATAACGCACCATGATAGTTGCCTCACGTGTTGTTGTTGTGAATGAAGTCATGAACGTGTCAAATTCATGTTTCCATGGAGATAGCAATGCAATGGCTTAAAAGAAGTATGTGGGTAGTGACTGACAGCATAGTTAATAGAGGGGAACCTCTATTAACTATGCTGACAGCACGTGCACAGTACGACATGCTGTAACATTGAAGTGGCTTCCCATAAGAATGGTTATCGTATGAGTGGGAAACGTAAGGTACTGACTTACAGCAAGTACACGGTACGACATGCCGTAACATTGAAGTGGCTTCCATAAGAATGATTATCGTATGAGTGAGAAACGTACGGTACTGACTTACAGTACGTACACGGTACGACATGCCGTAACGAACATTGAAATGGCTTTTTGAAGTAACATTGAAATGGCTTCCCATAAGGTTATCGTATGAGTGGGTACGACATGCCGTAACATTGAAATGGCTTCTTTTGCGTTTCGTGCGATCGTGTGATTTTACGATGTTCGCGTGCAAATCGTTTCAAATATCCTAGATACGTGTGTAAGATAATTACTGAGTACACGAAACTTCAATCACGCAAAATCACGAACACCAAATAACGAAAACAAAACGAATTCAAAACATGTTCTGATAAAGATGCCAAGCCTTAAAAATAAAGAAATTCTTAGTTCAGTAACCTTTTCTCCCACCTCGTATTGACGTTAAAAAAGAGGTTGTAAAACCAAACTTACGTCATATCAGTTCAAACAACAAGACTAAATTTAGAAACTCTAACGAGCCACTGAGGATCAAGTCATCATGATTTAACAATTAAGCAACATTCTGTTGTAAACAATGATGATAAAACTATTCATAAAAAACGTCAAAGCATCTCGAAAAGGAAACAATTAAAACATTGCTTGAAATACAGGATATATTGGAGCTAAAAATAGCTAGTAACAGAATTAATAGGATTATATACGATTATCTGTTACTTAAGTTTGTTTTTTAGATCATAACGCAATTGACCAAGCGCACTAACTTGAAGCAAGTTTGATGACCCGTATTTTAGCGCCAAAATGAAAAGTCTATTGTTATTAAATTCTAATTTACGAAAACGTTTTTGAATGATTTCTTTTTCACAAAACAGAGAAGTACAAGATTTTGGCCGTCTTCTTTTAGCGAATATGAAGATTTTTCGTTTCAAAATGCAACGAAAAACTAGTGATGAAAAAAAGGGAATGATTCGAAAACGTTAAAAAAAGAGAATGGAAAACTACTGATGAGAAAAGAGATTCAGGAAAGTTGAGAAAAAGTTATGAGAATTGGAAAAAAACACAGACAGACAGACAGCTAGAACAAAAAGAAATATCTATAAAATGTAAAAAAGTTAACATCATTTGAGTTAGTGAGTTAGGTGTGTCGTAAGTGAATATTTAGTTTGAAGAAGGGAAAAGAGAAGCCTTAAAGAAAAGTGTGCCTTGATACACCAAAATTCCAAGAAAAAATAAATAATAAATAAATAAATAATAAAGAAATAAAAAAGAAGAAAAAAGAAAAAAAGAAAAGAAAAGAAAAATATACTACAGATTGTAAAGATCGTACCTTAAAGCTGAATTGTGTAATTTTGGAAGGATTAATTTGACAACTTGAGCCTCTGATGGAATCAAAGGTCGACATCCCAGTACAAGAAACACACGGTGCCTTAAAATCAATTCCAAGCCAGTCCCAGAAAAAATACGAATTTGAAAACATCATTAACAGACTGATGAAGACGAGCGGTTTGTAGAGAGTCATGTTTGCAGTAAATTCTGTAAAAGATTCGCGGATTCGAAGAAGCATTTTCAAGTTGTGAAGTATTTTCGAGGCCAGATGTCTGGATGAGCTCAGGACGAGGTAATGCGCCTTGCAGAAAATAGGAGAGGTTTTTATGTGGTAGCTCTATTGTGCAAGGTTAAACATAAAAAGAGGCATTAATGGCTGTTTTGAAGGAGCGAATTCTCCGCCCCCTAATTCACGGACCACTTGGATCCATTGTCCATAACAGCAGAATCCCACACTAAGGGGTCCAGTATCACATCAAATGGAACACTTAAATTATCTTAAAAACTTTGAATTACAGACGCTAAAAGCTGTTCTATTCTACTGCATTTCCCTTCGCAGTTGCTACGTCTTTACCCACGAACTATTCCTTTGTTTGTACAGGAAGTATCCTTATTTCTCTAAATTTCAAAGAAGAAGGTTGTAGTTAAATAGAGAAAGCGTTGGGTTTTTTTTTGGAGTGTTGGAGTAAGTTAATTGTTTGTATTATGTACTGGAAGAGATATTGGTTCCATAGCGAGTATCGTAGCCATATAAATCGGTCGAATGGGTTGGTCATTTAGGGACATTCGTCTCGAAGTTAGTTCGAATGATTAGTTTTAAATTGGCTTGCTTAATGAGAAAATAAAACAATTTGGGGGGGATGAAGTGGAAATGCCGATTAACAAGGCTGGGTAGATGTTTATCCAATGAATTCTAATCCTAAATAGGATAAGGAAAGACCTGTATGTTGACTATTGTTTCTTTCAAAGTTAAAGAAAGGCGTTTTTCGTCATGTGATTATGTGAAAAAGAATTAGAGTCAGAGAGAGAGAAAGAGAGAAAGGAAAAAAAGAAAGAAAGAAAGTAAGTAAGTAAGAAAGAAAGAAAGAAAGAAAGAGAAAGAAAGAAAGAAAGAAAGAAAGGAAGGAAGGAAGGAAGGAAGAAGAAGGAAGGAAGGAAGGAAGGAAGAAAGAAACAAAGTAGTGCAGTACATCAGAAACCTATTTTTAGCTTCAATCATGGCGTCGAATATGCTACACCGAGTCATTAGTTCAAGAGATTGAGCAATAATTCCTGCTTGTTCGAGGTTTTACATTTACATATACGATGGATAGATACTGTATGTCTGTTATATTAAGAGACACAGAACTCGCACTCACTTTAGACCACTGAGATAGACCAGAGCAGCCAGTCCAACATTGAAAACAAGAGATCCCTTTCATGTGACGTCAAAGGAGCTCAATTTGGAGGACAAAACAAAAGAATTTCAATCTCCTGAGAATTGGAAACCTATTGTTATGTCCTCCAAATTGAGCTGCATTACAACGTGTTGCAAGGGGTCTATTAAACAAACAAATGGCAGAGGTGACACCTTATAGAGCTGGTGTAACTTGGCTAGAGTAGGTATCAATACACTGTCAGCCATGTCTAGCTCGTCATAACACAAAGGGCCAGACATGCACATAAACTGTAGATACTACAAGCTATACATGATGCCAAATATATGCAAAACACTGACGATGGCTGTAGTTGAGCCGCGGCATGTCTAGATCTTAAAACTGTGGTTCCTATTTATCAAAATATCCTTATACAAAAAAAAATCACGATATTTGAAGATGACGGGTGCGGGATTTTTAGGAGATCAACATTTATGATCAGGACGTTGCGACAAACTTAAGCACGAATAATACATTAGATATCAGCTCATCTGGGAAGGGGGGGGGGGGGGAGGGTGGGGGTGCGAATCTCCTGCACTCCTACCCTAGATCTACCCCTGAGGTGATGATAGCCAAAGGACAAGCTCAAAGAGATCTATCCTCTGGAGGACAACGAAGAATACAGACGTTATATCTTTAATGACAAAACTTGAAGGACTCCGCCTTGGGTTCGATTACTGGGCTCAGCATCTACGAGCAGAATTGTTTTCCTGCTTTCGCAAAATAACACTATTTTCAAATGATGTCGGGGCCTTCAAACGCAAATCAGGCCTTGAACTCAAATCCGGCACGTTCCGTAGATATGGATTAATGAATATGGCGCTATTATCCTGTATATTCTAGAGAACTACACTACGTTAAATACCGAATGATAAACTACAAAACAGTTGGAGGATTGTTTGTTTGTTGAATTTTTGCTTTGTTAAGAAGTTATTACATTTTGAAGTTGGAGTGTCGAAAAGCTCGAGTATGGTAAAATAGACTGATATTAGTCTAATAGATATTCACAGGACACTGATTCCATTATAGTCTTTTGTTTTCACTCGAGACATTGACTAATAGGTCTTGACTCCCAAGATATCGATGTGGTCACTCTTAGCACGTCTAGTAAACGATGTATCTAAGTGTCAACAGACATGATGATCTTTTAGGATAAAATAAGAAATAAAAATATAGCTATAACGAGAAAAAAAGTCCTAGTGTGAAAAGTTTGTGATGACGTAATCAGTAGACTATGACGTCATTGACACAATGGCGAAGACGGTGTAGACTCGACGCAAACACGAGCATAAGAGATCATTGTTCCAGTTCACTTTTGGTCATAACTAACAGAGTTATTCCTGGACACTAGAAAGTCTTTTTCTGCTTACAAGACCTAGCTTAGAAGTCTTACGGCTTTTTGGTCAGCGGGCTGGTGCTGACGACAACGGAGAAAGGCGCTGGAGGACCTGGGAATGAGATTGTTCTAGCACAAGACAGTGTTCGCTATCATGTATAACAATTTATTGGTATCAAGGTTAACGAATCTGAAAAGCCATATAACAAAAACCATCATGCTTTGCAGTCGTTAAAAATATCGCGCAGAGCATGCTGGTAAATCCTTAAATTCTTCGCGGAAAATATCCTTGAGTAAATGATACGAATTATATGATATTCAAATTATTAATCTATTACTAATTTATCATTATTTATTTTTAATAGTATCGCTTTTCTGTCAAGGCTTTTGTTTTAAAACATTGACGCAGATCACGTGACTTAGTATAACGTCACACGTGACTCGAAATTCCATTTAATATAATACTTTAGGAAGTTTTGACCAATTTTATAATACAATTGTTAGTGGCTATTATGATATTCTATTTTGATTTATTTGAAGTAGTTTGGTTATTTTGGTGAATTGAAAGTGCACGGCTATAAATTTTGTTGCTTTAATCTGGAGGATTAATTAATTTCGCTTAAGTTTAGATATGGCTATTTGTCTATCTCTAGCTAGACTCATTCCTCTCTCTTCCACCTGGTGACGTCACAGGTTTTCTGCCTGCAAGAGACAGAACAAAGTGGATTAATGAATGGCGAAAATGGGAAAAAATAAAACCGACAGGAAAGTGGGAAAATGGCGAAAAAGTTCAAGGTAAGATACAAAACCGAGTAGTGAGGGGTCGGGGTGTGTGGGGGGGGGGGGGGGGGGTGGGTAGTTGAAAGGGTAAGAAAACTGGATGAATGGGAACTTGAATATAAAAATGGGATAACTATAAAATGAAGGGAAGATAAAATTAGAGGCACTTTCAAGGGGTATTTTTGAAATATTTCCCATGGGGCAATGGGAAGGCTTCATTTTGAAAAAAGAAAAAAAAATTGGACATTCATACAAGGGGAGGGAGGAATTGAAAACTGTTGAAGGGAGACAGGGTTTTTCAATTTATATTTTTCTAAGCCGTTTCTTATGGGTTTTTTTAAAACAAATTTGAGATATGTTCTTTAACATTCAACATCAAACTTAAACCAAGGACGATAGTCCCTGGAATCCACTTTGTTCTGCGTCACATGACATCAACCACGTAAAAAAGAGAAAGGAGAGTCGACTGGATCAAAAATTGTTATGTAATTAGTATATGACGTCATGCCTTTAGCACTCGTCACCAGCGCCTAACGACCGACTTTGGTGGTGAAGCTACAGACTGATGACCAAACCTGAGCTAGCGTCTATAAATAGTGGGATTTTATTCTAATTCTCATTCTCATTTCTACTCCCATTCACTTTCTTACCATTTCTTTTTCTCCCTTTCAACTTGTTATGCTTTCTTCTGCCCCTGCACCGCCGGTACCAGGCTGTGTTTGATTAGAGCATGTTTGAAGTTTGTTAATATATATGTAAATAGTAATCATTAGCACTTGATTGGAGAAAGGACCAGTGGTTTTACCCCACGATGGCATGCACGAACAATGACTTCACATTAAACATCATAAGAAAAAACTAAGTCATCGAATTCTACGCCTTGAGAAAATGCTACGTCATAAGAAAATTACTTTAAAAAGATCTGAGAAAAACTACGTCATAATTAAATACTGCGTCATTACAAAGTGGTACGTCATAACAAAATGGCAACGTCATAAGGAAATACTTAAAAAGGTATTGAGAAAAACTACGTCATAATTAAATACTACGTCATAATTAAATACTACGTCATAACAAAATGGCTACGTCATACGGGAATACTTAAAAAAGGTATTATGAGAAAAACTACGTCATAATTAAATACTACGTCATAACAAAATGGCTACGTCATAAGGGAATACTTAAAAAGATATTATGAGAAAAATTACGTCATAATTAAATACTACGTCATAACAAAATGACTGCTTCATAAGTAAATGCAAATAAAAAGAAAACTTTCTTGCTTGGAATCAAAAATGCAATAATTTTACAAGCTTTTAAAGGAGACATCTAGTTTTATTGCCAGAAGTCTGCAGCAGTTCGAGTTACGTTGAGAGCTCTCACGAGGCGAAAAACGAATAGACATATTGACACACAGAAGACAGAGTTTGATAACATTTCACAAATCTATGAAAAACGTTTTCCCCTATCTCCCCGGCCCCTCCCCATTCAACAACGCACAGGAACCCCAGTTCAGAATTGTTAGCCGTTAATAAACTCTGAGCTGAGCACCCTGTGTCCAGAATATAATTTTATATACACGTTAGATTCATAGAGTACTTAGCTTTTATACGATATTTATTAGCATTATTGATATAATTAATTCATTTATACCATAAAAATAAATTGTTGGTTATTATGGATAACGGTAATTTATTATTGGGCTTCCTGTGGTAAGAGCCAAATATTCTTAACTTATTCATTAGCTATTCCGAGGTTAAGGAAAAACCTGGGTCGAGTTGGTATTGCAGTGCATTGTGGGGCTGTTTTAGATGATATTTTTTCAAGATGGCGGCTATCTCGTCCCCTAGAACAGTCCCGCAATGCACTTCAATGCAAACTCAACGCCAAGGTCGTATCCTTTGTAGTTATAAGTGTACTGGATAGAAATAAGATTAAATGAAAACATCGTGTTTCAGAGTGAAATAGGAAAAGCATTAGATATGATATGCATACGTACAGATTATAGTCGAACCTCGTTAATACGAACACCAACAACACAGTATACAATCTAGGACAACTTAATATCATAGGTTAGACCCTCGGGACATTTTCGGAATAAACTCGGGATATTTTTTGTATGTTCCTAGGAAACGATCTAAATACCCTGGTAATGCCTTCGCCGCATCTTCGGAATAACCTCGGGAAGCTTTCATTTTTTTCTTGGAAGTCCTTGAAATATCACCGAGACATCTCCGGAACGAGCTCGGGGGTTTTTCGGTTCTTTTCTGGGAAATCCTTGAAATACCCCAGGGACATCTTCGGAACCAGCTCGAGAGATTTTCAGTTCTTTCCAGGGAAATCCTCGGAATACCCTCGGAACATTTTTGGAACGAACAGGAATATTTTACGAGAAAATTTTTTTCTTCGGAATACCCTTTGGATATCTCAGCACGGCTAGCTGTCCTTGACTGACGGGTGTCCGTAAAATCGAGTTGATCGTAACATTAATCTGTACGTTACTTTGACTCTCGTTTATGAATAGCGAGTCTTTCTCGGTAGTTGTATATGCATGCACAATAAACTAGATATACGTTAATGGACCTTTTCGGACATAGCGAACAAGGTGTATAGTGGACTAGCTTGGGTACAAGCAAGTTAAGCCTTATATTGTCAACAGGCGCCTTTTTGGGTTTGATAAGCATGATGCATTATGGTCTAGCATGGGTGCGAACAACATTTGTTCATATTGCGGCGACCTGCTTTATATTGTCAACAGGGGCCTTTTGTGGGTTCAATAAGCATGATGCATTGTGGTCTAGCTTGGGTACGAACCGCTTTTGTTCTTTATGCCTTATATGGTGTTTGTACCCAAGCTAGACCACAATGCATCATGTTTATGGAACCCACAAAAGGCCCATGTTGACAATAGCTTGAAAACTGGTGCAAGTCTGGAGTCAGTGTTACTAATGATTGTTGCATCAGATTGTTTGTGAATGAAGAGAAATCATCGTGGATGACCGTAGTACGAGGTTTGACCAGATAATCAGAGACCAGTTGCATCAGAGAGAAGAAGAAGGAGGAGGAGGAGTAGGAGAAGACAGTGAAGAGTATATAGACTGACAGCCATGAAGTTACATCGCTTGGTTTTCACGTTCTATCGATTCTGATGCTTTAGAACTTACTTTGAGTAGATTCATCAGTCCTTCAAGCTGAACCATCAGTTCTCGTCGACTTTCTTGTAAAGCGCTCATGCGCATCTCCAGTTCGTCTTTGCGTTGCCTTAGTAACTTCAACTCGGCGAGGAGTTCTGGGTTTTGCGCTATCTGGGCAGCGGATTTTGACGCTTCGTCATGCTCGTCACGCAGTCTACGGATTTCTTTTAAAAGAAGCCTGAAAAACGAGTAAGAAATAGGGCATTATCAACTGTTTTCGATCAAACGCAACCAAAGAGAAGTCTTTTCAAACCTGTTTTTGTTTTCCAGGGTTTGGATGAGTTCCCTCTGTTCCCTGTTGGAGTCGATGCTCAGTTCGCTGGATGACTTGGAAGGCGGCTTTTGACGCTGAAACAAGCCACACATTGGAGTGATTAATATACATGACATTAAAAATCATTCTACATAGTAAAAATAAAAATAATAAAAAAAAGGATCGTAGTTATGATAATGAAGATAATGATGATGTTGATAATCATCCTGACGATGGCGACGATGGTGTTGATGATAATAATGGTGATGACGATGATAAAGGTGATGGCGACCATGATGATGATGATGTTGATGATGATAATGATCCTGACGATGACGAAGATGCTGATAATGATCATGAAGAAGGGTGGTGATGATGAATATGACGACGCCGAAGACGACGACAATGATGATATAAAGATAATCATAATGATAAAAATACGACGACGACGAAGTTATGATGATGATGACACATGATGATAATCGCAAAGTACTTACAGAATTAGCTGCGAGTCTTCACACAAAAGAAAGAAAAGAAAACCAAATATCAGTACATATTGAACAGTAAGAATTTATTCATATATAAAACGGTAAATCCGAAAAGTATTCATGTATGAAGGTGTGTTCAGCGGTATTGGTTGCCAGAGAAACGTTCGATACCATAGCAACCAACCGCTTTACCTTCGCACTGCATATACCTCATCAAACGCTACCAGTTTATGCTGGTCAAAAAAAGGTTTGTTAAACTGGGTTCCACAGGTAACCCAGTATAGAAAAGTATTGTTAGTTGACCCAGTATAGAAAAATACAGGTAACCCAGTATAGAAAAGTATTTTTTGACTCAGTAAAGAACATTTGGCGCCCAATTTCAGACTTCGATCTTCGCCACTTTAAAAGGCGCCATTAGAATATTCACTGTACAAACAAATCCTAGCTTTCTCTCTGATAACCGACACAAAAACTTCAAAATTGCCATTCCATTGTTGTGGCATTTCTTAAATGTAGTCTCGGTTTACATTATCTTTCTATCTTCATTAAGCTCAAAAAATTAAATTTTTTCATGCAATTTTAAAGAATGACAGCATTGTCTATATCAGAGTGCTTATCAACTGAACATTGAAAACACGACGTCACTGGACTAAATCACATTCATAACTTGAAATGATGGCGCGCACATTTGATTAGCATCCGAGAATTCATCAATGCGTCAAAATTTTCAAAACAAAAAAGTCCATAAGCTCTAAAATATTGGCGTCAGAATTTTTGACGGAATTTGAGCTTAATATTTTAAGTTACTAGCAAAAACAATCGTTATACGACCGGAAGAAGTCAGTACGTATGGTATTGGCAGGAGTTGACGACGCCAATGTTATGGAATTGTGGTAGAATTCAAAGCAATAAATGATAATGATGATTTTAATCCATTCAGTATTTTTTTTTAAATATCTATTTTAGTTAAAGTTTTAAGGCCATTTTTGTTACTCTAATTTTCATTGGCTATTTCTAAACTGCTTGCAAAAGGGGCTGAAAAATTAAAAAGGTTCAAAAAGGAAAAAGACAATGTTTATTATTTTCTGTTCAAGAAAAGTATTAATTTTCCAATGAAACTTTGATGAGAAAGACACCTTATGGAAAAACGTGCTTCTCATATTGTAACTTAATTTTAACTTCTTTATCTTATACGATAATATAACTTTATTGATAAAAGTGAAATCGAAAAGAAAAACTCATACCAGGTTCAAGGAGAATTATTTGGCGTCGTTTGAATGAATGTTTATAATATGACGACTGACTCATATAACCCCGTTAAATGAGGAAATACATTAGGTCAAAGCGCTTTATCTGTTGCAATAACATCTAGTTTTCTACGCCAATTAACAGCTTTCTTACGCTTTACATTATCAGGAACAAGCAACAACATTCGTTCAGTTAAGTGACTTTCCATTTTTTTTTTTTTAATCTTTTCCCCCTCTATTTTTCAAGAGACCATAGTCTGTTTCTTCTTATTCTTTTTATGACACGAATTCCAAAGAAAATCTCTCCGTTGGGTCCAATTCTATTCAGAAATTATAACTCCGCGAATTTGTTGAAGTAAACTGCGCGAAGAAAACTGAATCTCCCATTTTATCCCTCATTTCTCAAGAAAACTAGAAAAATATTAGTGAATTCCAGCGAGTTGCTCAAACCTTTTTTTTGGGTGAGACATTCTACGACGCCATGCCAATGGAATTTTAAATCCGGATTTTTCCCCATGATATCTATATTTTTTTATCTTGATAATGCTGTTTGGTGTGGCCAATACTAGAAATGAGCCAAGCTTAGGCTCCTAATTAGATATTGTACTAGTTTCCAACAATATATACGATAGACAAGTCATCGAATAATACTCTAAAAGTGTTGGATAGTCAATTAGGTATTATTCGAAGATTAGACTGTTGGTATTATACAGAATAAGTATTGGTTTTGATTCGATTTGAGCGCTAATTCATAGCTATCTTGTCTTCTCTTCTCCACTCATCTGCAAAGCATCAGCTGCAACTGAAAACACGAAATCTTGAGTCGCACGTGAAAACACTCAACTAGAGCGTTCGCTTCTAAGGGAGCCATACTCATCTTTTCAAACTGTTCAGTTTAATAAAAAATATCTGCTGCCTATATACCTCAACTTACATCATAAAATATTTATTATTTAAAAACCTCGAGGAATTAGAAAATAGTGTTGTTTTTTTTAAAATCAAGAACAATTGAAGGAGTTTTCTAATATTTTCGAACGATTTTTGCAAAACTAAATCGTGGCGCACCCAAAAGTAACTTTTAAAAATACCCTTTTTTGTATGTTTGTCTATTTTCAATTTTTTTTTTTTTCAGCAACAATAATTTAATATCATTTGAGCAAGCAAATAGATAATTATCACAAAGGTTCGACGAGAGAAATCTTTACAAATCTTATGATTTTCGCTAGTCCTCAATAAAGTTCTAAGATGGTTGCGGATTTGTCGTTAATGCGCAGAGAAAATTAGCGTTTCTTCACTGGCTGTCCAAGAAATAGTAAAAACGATTAAATTAGTAACTTGGTTTTATAGTCATGAGACAATTATAAACGCAGTGTTTAAGAAAACCACAAGTTATCTTTGATTTTTGAAGCCATGATATTATTAAGCTTCGGCCACCTCTATTTCTAATTTTGAACTCACACCTATCTTTTAAAAAGTTACTACAGAAATGTGTTTTTAACACTTCGACGGCATTGCAACCGCAGTTAGAATAAATTGCCGTTGCTCGGAGTTCAGAGTTGAATAAGTTCGTGACTTAAAGAAAAATAAGAAATAATATTATGGTGGACATAACTATAAGCCAAGTACATTTGTATATCTCGACAGGGGAACAGATTGAAGAAACATTTATTAGCTGAGTCATTAGCGTAGCCTTCCTGCCGTGAATTAGTCTCGGAGACTTCGTTTTTCTCTTGAAAATAAGTGATTGAGGATTCGTTCTTACCTTGCTGCATACCGCGAAATAAGCTTATGCTCGTCATCCATTCTGAAAAGAAAAAAGAACAAAGAAACGATAAGAAAAATAAAGAAAATAATAGAATAAGTTTTGGTTTTAAAAGCGGAAATAACGTCCAACCATTTCACGCCCTAAAGCCAACTTCTTCCGATAAATTTTTCTAAATTTCTCAAAAACTAGGTTTTCGGTTCTAATACCAAAAATTAGACCAAAATTATGCCGAAAAATAAGATAAAAAACAAAATTACTCATTCCTAATTGAGTTTGCTCATAAAGATAATTTGAAAACCGAGGTAGCAGTTGCGGTAAATTGAGGAGTCAAGATTATCAACAGTATGAATCAACGTAGTTATGCTATCGCAGAGTATTCTATACTACACAAAACAAGTTGAAAATTTTTTCCCATCGCGAGGATAAATAGAAAAAAATCATATTTACCCATAAACGTCTGAAAGACTTTCCATTCTGTGTTTTTTTTCAAGGCTAGCTTGACCAAAGTTTTCGCTGTTTTTAAATATGTCAATACGTGTGTTTTTCAATCGTCCAGTAAAATGTTCAGGTCGTTAAATACTAACGTCAGTGTCTATTAGACAACATTTACACTCTCGCAATAAGTCAACCAACAAATAAATGAGCGAAGATACAAAATATTCTGGACGAAGAGCGGGTTGAAAAATGATGTTGAATGTTGAAGCTTCTTTTCTTTGGCGCAGTCGGTTGTGTTTCGAGAGCTCTTTAAAATTATTGTCCCTTAGACCGGAGGTGTTACTCTGTATGAAAACGAATTAATTCGAACGAGAATTAATGAATAAGTATTCGTTGTGAGAGTGATTTTGTAGACCAGCTGCTCGCGTTTAGGAGAGAGGATTTTACTGTCAAAAACAGTTGATTACAGCGACTACAAGACGCTTAATCGACAGAAAAATGTGTGAATTTATTTCTACAGGATGTAAAAGCTTCAACAAAACAGGTATTCCGGTAAAATCTAGATTAATGTTCAGCGTTCCCAAAGAAAAGATCATTATCAACTTTCAACGGAATAAAACAGCTTATGGATAAAGAATGGAAAGACCCCACAGCTTAGGAAAGCAGACTACATTTGTCTCGTGGAAGTTTTCGAAAAGGATTTTCGGATCATTTATTTAAGAAGATTTTGTCGAATGATTCAGAGAAAAAAAACACGTTAAATACGAATTGTTGTTTATTGTTAGTGGAGAGAAAAGATTTTTGATAGCCAAATGGTATTATTGTTTATGGTTTAAAATATCCTATAAAATAAAAACACACTCAGTAGGATCAGAGAGAAGTGAAAATAGAATTAATTTTAGGTTACTTGATCTTGTTGTTTTTAATTTCATTATTTTGCTGCATTACTTCATTCATCTCTCTCTTGACTTACTTGAAAAATAATTCAGTGTTTTTTTTGTTTATCTTTTATTATTTCATTCATTTATATATATATATATATTATATATATTTATTCATTCTTTAATTCTTTCGTTTGCTTGTTCGTCTATTCTGCATCCATCAATCCATCCATCCACCCACCCACCCACCCATCCATCCACCCATCCATCCATCCATTCACCCACCCACCCATCCATCCACCCACCCATCCCTCCCTCCCTCCCTCCCTCCCTCCCTCCCTCCCTCCCTCCCTCCCTCCCTCCCTCCCTCCCTCCCTCCCTCCCTCCCTCCCTCCCTCCCTCCCTCCGTCCGTCCGTCCGTCCGTCCGTCCGTCCATTCATCCATTCATCCATCCATTCGCCCATCCATCCATCCATCCGTCCATCCGTCCTCCGTCCGTCCAGTCAGTCCATTCATTCATTCCACTCTTCTTTTATTCGTTCATTCTTTCCTGATAATTTGTTCATTCATTAATCTATTCTCTCTCTCTCTTTGAGTTCATTTTCAATTTCCCCTCTTCCTCTCAAATCATTATTTCATAAACTAAAAATCAATTTCCGCCCCGATAGAACACAAAAAGACCTAACAGTCAAAACACAAGAACTACACTAGCAAAAACGTAAATACTTCATATTTCAATATCCTTACCAGACGATCAAAATCCAATCACTGAAAAATGTCCAATATCACTAAAATACCCTATTCAAGTCTCCACAATGAGATACAATGTAAAGCTGCCGACAATGCCTCTAAATCGGTGTTTTATATAGGGAATTTTAGCGCCAGAATCAAGTTGTCTAGCGTTTTATAATAACAGACGCGCTTTCTATTATCAAGTATTACGCATGAATTTGAACCACGCCGTCTATAACTCTCTGTGCTTAAGACTCATGATCTGAATTAGGCTTTTCCGTCTCCCGTTGCTCTGACTGACACTTTAATAAAAAAAAAAGCAAAGCTTTTTATATGATAAATTATATTATAGGATTACTAGAATTGTGTTTGCCGTATTGACTCTCTGGTTTTCTTAATCAATTAACTTGAGGTAAATGGAGACACAAGAAACAGAGCTCTAGGGAGTCCCAAGGAAAGAAAAACATCCACAGGATTGATACCCTTTCTAATGCGACCGGGATTAGAGGACGAAACGAATATTGGCCTCTACTAAAACGACCAGAGGACCTCCCTTAGTCGACCTGAACGACCAAGATGGATAGATGACTTCGTGAACAAAAACAATCTTTACGATGTGGTTAAAGAAGATGACCTATATTTAACGACCAAAAACTCCGACCAACCATAACAGGTGCATCGTGATTATAAGACCATATTGAGCAATGACCTCTCTAATACGACCAACCATAACTATTATTTAACCTCTTACACGACCACCTGGGAATACAGACCTCAATTTTACGACCACATTGAAAAGTAAAAACCTCCAAAATACGACAGGAACAAATAAACCTTCGTCATACGACCTTCGCCATATAAACCCATCGACCTCATACTCAGAATTTTACTCCGAATTTTATTTAAAACCGAAATTTGAAATGTATTTAAAATTTTTTACCACAAATGTAAATTTTCTCGCTTTCTGATTGGTCGAGAGCCATGGTAAATAAGAAGACATACCAACAAATTACGTCAACAAATTACCATCGAAAAACCATAGGCAATTTGTTTAAGTTCTCTAATCCTCAAAATTGTTTGATTTTAGTTTTGATGTAATGTTTTTTTAAGGAAAGACAAAGAAGGGAAAAAAACAGGATAAGTTATTCAATATTTGACCAATCAAAAGCCAAAGGTCCTTATCATGTAAAAAGAAAAAACACTTTTCTTTTAAGATAATCTAATCGAAAGGATAGTTTATCTAATTATTTATTTAGATGGCAGACGGAAAGTAAAAAGCTATCAACAAAGGTAACTGGTCAGACATCTGAACATAAACATTAATTTTATTCAAACCCTGAAACAATCTCTTGGCTGATCTAAGTCAGGGCATGGCTAACTCACAGATCAAAGCCTAAAACAACCTCAGGGCTGATCTAAGTCAGGGCATGGCTAACTCACAGATTGAACCCTAAAACAACCTCTGGGCTGATCTAAGTCAGGGCATGGCTAACTCACAGATTGAACCCTAAAACAACCTCTGGGCTGATCTAAGTCAGGGCACAACTAACACTTAGATCAAACCCTGAAATACCTCTGGACTGATCTAAGTCAGGGCATGGCTAACTCACAGATTGAACCCTAAAACAACCTCTGGACTGATCTAAGTCAGGGCACAACTAACACTTAGATCAAACCCTGAAATACCTCTGGACTGATCTATGTCAGGGCATGGTTAACTCACAGATTGAACCCTGAAACAACCTCAGTGTTGATCTATTAATTAAAGCGCAAAGCATTATGGTATTGTAAAGGTGCATTTACCTTTGGTCAAAGTCCTCGGAGAGCTTCCTCCTGTTAGATGATGTGGACGAGGCTCCTGACTCGGGTGAGGGAGATGAAGTATAGTCGGAGGTAGCGTGCGCTTGACCTGAGAGGTCTGATGGCAACGGTGGGCTGTGAATGAATAGTAGACAAAACATTAGTTGAAGATGCCAAGCTGGAAAAACATATATAGACAGTGATGATGATGGTGATGTTGATGGAGATAATGATGATGATGGTGATGTTGATGGAGATAATGATGATGTTGTTGATGATGGTGATGATGACGGTGATGATGATGATGTTGTTAAGGGTGATGTTGTTTATGATGGTGATGATGACAGTGATGATGGTGATGACAGTGATGATGATGGTGATGACGATGGTGATGATGATGACGGTGATAGTGATGATGATGGTGATGATGACAGTGATGATGGTGATGGTGACGATGATGTTGGTGATGGTGATGGTGATGACGATGGTGATGATGATGATGACGGTGATAGTGATGATGATGGTGATGATGATGATGATGGTGATGACGATGATGATGTTGGTGATGATGACGGTGATAGTGATGATGGTGATGATGATGATGGTGATGATGATGACGATGATGACGATGGTGATGATGACGCTGATAATAGTAATGGTATTGGTGATGGTGATGATAGTAATGATGGTCATGATGATGATGATGATAGTGATGATGATTACGTTGATGATAACAAAGATGACATAACTAATGCAATTTAATATTCTATGCACCATTTGTCAGTGAACCAAATTCATGTTTAAACCTTTTTCTACCAGCAAAAGTACAAAAACCACTAATCCTCAGTCTCATATATAAATAGTTTCATATACAGCTATTTCAAAAAAGGTTGAATACTGAATACTGCATACTGAATAGTGCATTCCATGACCAAAGTGCATTGTGGGTCATAGTGACATTGTCTAAAGTAGGATTAATAATTATTATTTATTCTATTTTTAGTTTACTCCGTCTGAAACAATATACTAACTAGATATAGAGAGTTAATTGCTGTATATTTACTTTTTATTTCAAATTAACAAGAAATATGTAACCCCATCCTTTAAGGAGTGAAAAATATTTAGAGCAACACAGGCGATTTTAAAAATAAATAACGTTGACTAAAAGGTACATGGGAATCGAGGGATTCTTGAAATCATTGCTGAATGCTCTCGTAATATATCTTTGTATCACTGTAAACAATTGCTTCGCGAATAATTCTGGTAAGTTCGTCATAAGTTGTTCAGTCGTTGTGCCGAGACGTTTCATTCGAAATTTTTCCCTTTTTTTTCGTTTTTTCTTTTCTTCTTTGAGCACAAACTGAAACGCCAAGAACTAGAGAAGATACTTGAGAAATACTCACGTGTTTCGTGGACTTGGAGAATGCGAATGGAGTTTCACTTTGGAATTCCGAGTTACAATGTAGCAAGACTGTCCAGGTTTGAGTTTCAAGACAACGCACCTTGGCTCGTCGGACGATTTCATTGTAACGACGATTTTATAAATAGAAGATTCATATAAAGATTCACTAAAGTCTTCAGCTTTATCGACCTATCCATGTTCCTATTCGTACATCGTTTCATTCCCTAGGAGATTTATTCCCTTGTTCGTTAACGACGGCGTTTTGGATTGCGAATCCGATGGTCATAAATTATAAATGGATTCGTACGCTCGTAGATCCTTTTATATTCAAAGTCGTTCCACAATGGATTTGTGGTTTCCTTACTAACAAAAACACCGTATTTGCAATACCGTCTTCAGAAAATCAGACTAAAGACTATTTAAAACAAGTAAGGAAGAAAAGCCATTCAGAGAACTCAAGGAAAAAAGAATCTGATTGAGAAAATAATTCTTCGGGGCCTCGAACATCTCGAGAAAAGATTTTAAACTAAAATGCTTTCAAAAAATAAATCGAATTCAATTTTTAATGGTGTCTGGTTTATGATAGTTACTGGGTAAAATGTGCATCCTTAGAGGGAGGCCCAAAGAAAATATCTAGGAATACTCTTTTTTGCTCATTTTCTTTTCTTTCAAAATTTAGGGGCGTCCCGCACCGCGTGCAACGCGTTTCATCATTGGTTTAAAAAACAGTTTTTAGGAATGAAGATCTTGCTATACACTTGAAATATTTCGCACAATCTATAATAATTTTTGCTCTGAGTCAAATAATTTATATATTGGGCACAGGGCACAGGGCACAGCTAACTCACAGAACGAATTTTGAATAGATTTTGCGGGAAACCGGAGAAAACCCTTGAATAAAGGGAGAAGCCTAACAAACTCTACTCACATGTGATGCCAAGCCCTGAGGAATCAAACACGAGACCCCAGAGATGAGGCGAGTGTACTACAACTACACCACCCTGCCTTGATACCCTTACAATATGCAATGGCCACACGTAATATTGTTTCAAAACGGAATGCGTGACAGTGTCACACAACAACAGTATACTCACACGATATTGGACATATCCAGTGTTTTGTTGGATTGTGGTTCATGGGAATATTCAGGTAACGACAGTGTCACACAACAACAGTATACTCACACGATATTGGACATATCCAGTGTTTTGTTGAGTTGTGGCTCATGGGGATATTCAGGTAACGACAGTGTCACACAACAACAGTATACTCACACGATATTGGACATATCCAGTGTTTTGTTGGGTTGTGGTTCATGGGGATATTCAGGTAACGACAGTGTCACACAACAACAGTATACTCACACGATATTGGACATATCCAGTGTTTTGTTGGGTTGTGGTTCATGGGGATATTCAGGTAACGACAGTGTCACACAACAACAGTATACTCACACGATATTGGACATATCCAGTGTTTTGTTGGGTTGTGGTTTATGGGGATATTCAGGTAACGACAGTGTCACACAACAACAGTATACTTACACGATATTGGACATATCCAGTGTTTTGTTGGGTTGTGGTTCATGGGGATATTCAGGTAACGACAGTGTCACACAACAACAGTATACTCACACGATATTGGACATATCCAGTGTTTTGTTGGGTTGTGGTTCATGGGGATATTCAGGTAACGACAGTGTCACACAACAACCGTATACTCACACAATATTGGACATATCCAGTGTTTTGTTGGGTTGTGGTTCATGGGGATATTCAGGTAACGACAGTGTCACACAACAACAGTATACTTACACGATATTGGACATATCCAGTGTTTTGTTGGGTTGTGGTTCATGGGGATATTCAGGTAACGACAGTGTCACACAACAACAGTATACTCACACGATATTGGACATATCCAGTGTTTTGTTGGGTTGTGGCTCATGGGGATATTCAGGTAACGACGGTCTCTTTTTCTTTCCCGATCCACACAAAAATTTACTTCGAATGGAATTCCCTCTCTCGCCCATTTTCTAAAAAACAAAAAAATGTCAATTTAAAATTCTGACAAAAAAACTCAAACCTTAGTGTTCTATTGATACCCTGGTACCACTTAGAGGGCTGATTAAAGTCAGGGGATGGCTACCTCACAGATTGAATTAGAATTAAACATGTTTTTGCAGTTTCGCGGAGGGAGGAAAACCAGGAGAAAACCCCTCAAATCATGGAAGAAACCCAACAAATTCTACTCACATGTGAATAAAAAAATTAATATGGCTAAATAAATGTACACATTATCATTCTTACCCAAGTTGTGTATTCGCGGACATCATGATCAGTTTTGTGGGCCTGAGATGTTTTTCCTCGCCAAAAACAATCCTAAACGAAAGATTTTGAAAATATTTTAGATATGTGTTTACAAACTAAGGGGAAAAACGAAAGGAAATAAAGGAAAGGAAAGAAAATGAAACGAAACGGAAACAGAAAAAAGGAAAGGAAAGAAATGGAATGGAAAGAAAGCAAACAAAACAAACTGAGGTGTTCAACCTAATGAAATCTAGCTTCTCTGGGCTGGTGGACAAGACGGACTGCAAAAAGATTATTCAATAAACTTGTATCATACCTGACAAAGAATGTAGTTCTGGCAATGAAGACATTTGTACCTAAAAGATACGAGTCAAATCAATCAAAATATAAAAGTATTAGAATAAAGCAATACATTAGAGATTTGGATAATACTTTATTTAAGATTGTTGGTAATGATAATATAATATTTTGCTACAATGTCACATCAAAACCTAGACAGGTGCGACTCAAAATTTTATGTGATATAACCATCATTTCCAGTATGGGACACTCCTGTGAGGTTGATACACACTCTTTACCACTATGTTCTATATTTACAACACACAGCACTCAACTTACATTTTTATTTTTTATGGAGGGTGGAAAACCAGAGAACCTGGAGAAAAACCCTTGTAGCAATGGAGAGAACAACACATATCAAACAATCTCAACTCACACAAATCACTTTAAGTGTCTAGTCATTCTAGCGCTTTCGCACTAATTGGGGACTCTTTTCACTCACATGCACTACCACTTCATTCAATATTCTATGCACACAACGCTCAACTCACATGTTGATTTTTAAAGAGGGATGAAACCGTAGAACCTGGAGAAAACCCTCGTAGCATAGGACTAGAGAACAACACATCAAGCAAATTCAATTCCCATATGGTGACCTCACGGCTCAAACCAGTGACCCGACCCGTTAGCTGCGTATGCCACCCATGCTACCCCCACATGTGGGGTTAAAATGAGAATCAAACCCGCGACCTCAGGCTTGAGCTACACAGTGGTGAGAGACCATGCCATAGCAGTGCGCATGCAACCCATTACACACACATTAGTCCCTTTCACAGTTCCATGCGCCATCTTGAGAGGTAGCTGTACCTTTGCATCAAAGCGAGATGAATGGTGAGCTTGCAATGATAGAGGCATGTGAATAATTGTCCAAGGTGTTGAAAAAAGGTCTCTATCATTGCAAGCTCATGCAAAGGCATTGCTACCTTTTAAGATTGCACAGGGAACTGTGAAAGGGACTATTAGAAAAACTAATTTGTCAAAAGCAGTCATATACCTAAATCCTACTATAGGTTTCTTTTTACAGATCTGACAGCCAACCTGATGTTCAACTGACAAAAAAAACATGATAAAATGTTATTAGTCATTAAAGGTCATGTTTCGATTTATCCAAAGGAGGAGAGGACACTGAAAGGATAAGAAACTTGCTTGCCAAGAACTAAGACAGTAAAACTTAAAGTGTAACTAGGTACTTTGTTCAAGTGCAAATCCAGGAGAGTGCATTGAGTAACCAGCCACCCTCTTTGGAATCAAGGGTGGTATATAATAGTAGTGCAGTCTGTCTTGCTCCCCACTTCTGAGGTTTAAGATTCGATTCCTGGACTCAGCATCACATGTGAATACTGGTTGTTAGCTGTGCCCTGACTTTCAGCGTTCAATCTGTGAATTTGCCATGCCCTGACTTAGATCAGCCCAGAGGTTGTTTTAGGGTCCAATCTTTGAGTCAGTCATGCCCTGACTTAGATCACTTAGATCAGCCCAGAGGTTGTTTCAGGGTTTTATCTGTGAGTTAGCCATGCCCTGACTCATATCAGCCCAGAGGTTGTTTCAGGGTCCAATCTTTGAGTCAGTCATGCCCTGACTTAGATCACTTAGATCAGCCCAGAGGTTGTTTCAGGGTTTGATCTGTGAGTTAGCCATGCCCTGCCTCATATCAGCCCAGAGGTTGTTTCAGGGTCCAATCTTTGAGTCAGTCATGCCCTGACTTAGATCACTTAGATCAGCCCAGAGGTTGTTTCATGGTCCGATAACATTTGAAGGATTTTTTGGGGGGCTTCCCATAAAACTTATCAAACCTTACCAGAGGCAGAATTATTCATTTTCTGTAAGGTAGAAAGCCAAGCATAAGGTGCAGGAGTGTCCTTAGAAATAACACACTCTAAGAAGTTCTGAAGTGTGGTTCCTTGCCGGGCAAGTGGCTATAAAACAAAAAACAAAGTCAGAACTTTTACTAGTTATCCCTAATAACTTTGAACAGATGACTGTAAAATCAAAATAGAGGCTTTGCACCATTACAAGAGGCAGGAACAATGGAATCTGGTCTAATCTGATTTATATGAGAAAGAATTCAGTTTCAGTGTCTTCCGTCATGGCTGCCATCATGGTGCAAAGCCTGCATATGGATGTGCTTTGCTGCAGCTATCATGGTGTTGTTCTGGACACAGGACTGTTGCAAAATGTGCTTTATAAAGAAGGTAGCTGTTCTAAATCTTGCATTCTGATTGGTTGGTCTCACAAGATCACATTTTTCTATTTCATCAGTTGTATCCAAAATAACAACTGTTGTAATTTGTATTTCATAAAAGTAAAAAATAAAAAACATTTGAACACTTGAGAATTGATGAGAAGCACTCTGCTATGCATCATTCTTTTCTAACCCTTCCCTAGTGTTCTGCCAATCTCAAACTACTATATAACTGCATGCTTCACACAGCGCATGTTCTTTATTTACTGACCCCTTGTGGCTTAAAGAAACTACTAGCTACATCTTCAGCAAAACCAAACGTCGGCCCTTCTCCTACTGCTGATGGTAACTGGGGAAAAAATCATGAAATGATATTCATTGATTCTGCTAAAGACTTTTTGTATTTTACATAAGGAAAATGGGATGCACGGGTGGCATAGTGGTGTGAGTGCTTGCCTCTCATCAATGCGACCCGAGTTTGAGTCCCGCCAGGTTTGGTGTCGTATATGAGTAGAGTTATTTGTTGGTTCTCTCCTGTGCTTTGAGGGTTTTCCGGGTTCTCCGGTTTTCCTGACACTTGCTCTCAACACAAGTTTTGTTGAACTTGTGTTGAAATCGTGCCGTGTACCACCCATCTGAAACTTGTCTTGCAACACTGTTTGCACATGAGTTCCAGTTAAAAGTTTAAGCCAAATGTGACAGGTCTTAAAATCAAGTTGGCTGTGCTAATTAAGCAAGTTATTTTGCCATCTAGTAACAAACCTGTAAAAGCTCTCGTAAGTATGCTTCAAATTTAGGGAAGTTCAAAATACCATTGTCGTCCTCAATTTGTGAAAAATGATCTAAAAATAGAACAATTATATTAATTACTTTTGAGAAAAGAAATGTATAAAAAAGTGAACATAAAATATTCATCTCAGGGAGATCCTTGGCATAGAAATCTGGCATTTCTCAGGCCAAATAAGAAGGGTACAGGACAGGGTATCCACCTCGGTCGGACAGTTTTGCTGGTTGAGCGAAGTAAAGATAAGTTGCTAAGTTTCTAAAGACAGTGATAAAGCTACTAATGTGCAGTGGAAGCCATTTTGGGTAAAACGTTTATGCCAAAAAATCAAGATCTTCGAAAAATCCATTTTGAAGTCCATTTTAAGAATTCTTACATCTCAGCTTGTCTACTAGTCTGCCATAACACAATGTTGATAGAGCTGTCTTGACTGATAACACTCGTATTCTGCCAATACCATCACTGGTAACAAATGGAAAATAATTTAAAAAAATTAATTTAAATATGACTTTTTGTCCCTAGTAGAGAATAAAGGTATTTATAGGAAATATTGGAAGTAGTGTTTCTTGCATCTAGATGTGAATACACTTACATCAAAATTTGTCCTAACCTGTTTTAGCCATCGGCAGAAACAGGTTTTTTAGGGGGGAGGGGTAAAACAGATGAGCAGCACCCCATTGACCATTGTCCACCCTTATTCAGTGCTTAACAGTTGTTTCACAGTTTCGATAGTGCATCTGGGGTAATGTTATTGCATTTTATCTCCAGGATGTGTGCAGCAAGAATGAACGATAAAGACATTAAGAAGCATCACCAGATTTACCTGTCGTAAGCATAAAGAAGCCAGTTTGTGACCAAACTGATAGATTTCTCTACATCAACCTCATGTGACGTCGGCAGTCTCTTGTTGAGAGCATAAAATATACTAGAAACTACTGCCTCTACTCTCAGCTCATGCAGCTCTGTATTATGGTCTAGTGTGTTTAGACCATTTTCCCTGAATGCTTCAATCATGTTATATACATCTACAAGGTGAACTGTTGGAGAGAAAAATTGAGAAAAAGATTTTTTTAGAAAAGCTAATCTCTTCACATTATTATTTATCCCCTTCAGGCCATGTGTCATTCTCTTGAGATTAAGTTTCTTTGTTTGAGTTGTATCCATATTCATGTGTTTTATGTGCAATCTTAAATAAAGAAGTGATACTCTAGGGAATGACATGTGGTCTGAAAGTGGTAAACATTACACCCAAGATAAGAGGTCTACTTCAGTCTTAATTTCAATTTTACAGTGCAATGTGCAAAAGTATGACCAAGCTTAACGTATTTGTGTTCTTCTATGCACTGGCTTTTGCACATTAAACCAACACATTTCGATGCGAAGCTGGCTGGTTTTACCAAAGAGAGCGTATAATTGCTCGTTTGGCAAGAAAAAGCCTGTGTATAGAAGTTTGCGGATACATTAAATGTGGTCATACTTTTGTGTGTTGTGCTGTAATTAATAGATTACTCTATGGCATTAAGAAACAAAAGGAGCAGGGGTGCTATACTCACGATTTGTTCTTCTCTGGACAAACTGCAGCTTAGCAGCTGTCCGGTATGCAGCAAACTTGATTGTATCAAAATTCTCATTACCTGGATTTATGTTACAGAAACAGCGAAATTAATTGTTAACTTAAATCAATAAAAGTGATATGTTGGATTGATGGTAATAATAATTAAGAAGGCAATGATGATGAAGATGATTGCAGTGAAGTATGATGGCATAATGATGACAATGATGACCATGACTGTGGTATGATGACTGTTGATGTTATGACACGATCATCATGATGATGATGATGGTAGTGATGATGCTAATGATGATGGTGATGATGAATGTGATAATGATGAAGATGATGGTGATGATGATAAAGATGATGAAGATGATGGTGATGATGATAAAGATGATGAAGATGATGATGATGATAAAGATGATGAAGATGATGGTGATGATGATGATGATAAAGATGATGATGGATGATAATGATAAAGATGATGATGGTGATGATGATGAAAATGATGGATGATGATGATGATGGTGATGATGAAGATGATAATGATGATGATAAAGATGATGAAGATGACGGCAATGCTGATTGATGGTAGCCTTGTTGGTCCACTGCTCTACTTACTCATATCAATGATAAGTTCCTGAAGTAAATGTTCTGCTTCATCTTTTGGAATGGATTCATTTAAAATGCTATACAAAATAAAATAGCATAGCTTTCATTGAATGCATGGCTCTTATAAAATTTTGATTACGTTTGCAAGATAAAAATACAACACAATAAATAAAGACCTAAAAGCCCTAAATGCAGTAAAGACCTAAAAATGGTGTCAGATTCAAAAAAGTAAACATAAAAAAGTGAACAAAGTTTAACTTTGATAAATCGATTGCGATATATTAGGCTACCAGTCATACTTACTTTCCGGCCAACATATGTGACGCTGTACCTTCAAAACTCACACTCATTTTCCTGGAAAATCAATTTAAAAATCCATTCAACACATTTTGCAGTTCACTTTCTATGCTATTGTAGTTTAATGTATTATAATATGATTCAGAGTAACAAAGAGGACTAATGGAAATATCTTAAATTTCTTGTGATGCACTCTTTATTAAAACTTATTTTTTTAGCAATCAGTTCAGATCACCAAGGTGTGTTAGGCTGCGTTCATAATGTATGCCAGAGGGGGGCAGGTGAAATTGAGGGGGGATTGGGAAAATTTTGGTAGGAAAAAGGGAGGGATGGACAAATTTTTATCAGAAAAAAGGGGGGATGCACAATTTTTGGAAGAAGCCTTGCTTAGGGGGATCATATTTTTTTGCATGACTTTAAGGGGGGTGTTAAGAATTATTCTGGACATTTCAAATTTTCTTCTGCCCCCCCCCCCCCCTCCCCTCTGCCATACATTATGAACGAAGCATTAGTTTTCATGTGTTTATCAGTTGTTGCATCTCCAGGTCATAAATTACGGACAGACCAATCAGCACTAACATTCATAATTTGAACCTAAATATTTACTCAAATAAAAAGATTTTGAGTTGAAATTTAATAAAATAAAAGATATTTACAATATTATCACTCGAATCCAGAAAGTTACAATCTTTGATGATGTAATTGAAGTGTAGTCTTAGGCACTTACTCTACAGGAGAATTCTTCTTCTGAGATTCTTTCAAGATAAATTTTGAATTCTTTTGATATGCAAGTTTATCTTTCTCAAATTTATCATGCTATCATCAATTTATCTTGCTATCATCACAACGGATCCCTAATTTATCATGTTACTTGCTTTTTAACCCATTGTTAAGATTCCTTATCGAAAAAATTAAGTAAATTTATAGTAGGGATATTTTGTTGGAATTGCACGATTTCTAAAAAACTATTTGGATATAATTAGCTTGCTTAATGTCTTCAATATCAGATATAATAATTTGTGTAAAAATTTGACCTAATTAGTTGAAACCGTGTAATAAAAATATTGGATACCCTCAATTATATTTGTCACTTTCAAATCTACATCCACTTATGGATAGCAGTTATTATGAGGTTTTCCAAAGTTTTCCAGACCAAAAGTAATACTAAAACATTTTTATCCCAAATTTTGTCTTTTCTTTGATATTCAAGTCTAAAATTATACTAAAACAATTATTCCCCTAAGGCTCAGTGATTATGGTGATATTCACCTCGCTGCTCAAAGTCTTGCGGCTCGGTAAATATTCCACCTATAATCACTTAATAATTGTTAAATATTGGCACAATTTATGTATAAAAAAAACTTGAAAACTGAATGGTATTATTTTATTTCATGATGGTATTGAGTTTATATTTGCTCTTATGAATCTACTCATTATCATGAAACTGTAATAAAAATATATATATTTAAAGCTATAAATCTAATATAATTTGTCAGGCTTGGGCTACGACCTAAGAATAACATGATATATAGCTACTATTCATCAAAAGTTGACAATATAAGTTTGAAAAGGATAAAAAACAAAGAAATCATTAGGTAGAATTAAAAACGGCTCAAGAATTTGATTATCTAACTAGCACAACTAAGTGTCAAATAATTTCCGTTTTACTAAACACTTCCAAAAATTTATAGTTTTTGAAAACCTATCATTTATTTATTTCTTTTTTCTTTTCTTCTTCTGCTTAAATAATCGTAAAATCAATGCATTCTGCCTCAAGGCTGACAAAATATTCGTATTTAAAATACCTTGTTGCTTTTGGCTTTTGTGTGACCTTAAAACTATCTAAATCTAATACTTCACTTTAGCAAAAGATTCCACTTACATTGGAACAAAATCTCTTAATTCTTCGATGACAAATTTAATTTCCCACGCATAAAATAATAAGATATAAGGAATCATATCGTGAAGAAAGTTATAAAACATCTCTTTTAACAAAGCAAAACTCACAAGGTTTAAAAAAATACGATTTTCAATGAGGTGAAGAAAGCTTTTCTCTACATGTAATGTTTACATCAACTTCCGTTAGAGATCAACGTAGTATCCGGTTATCAAATTCCCACGCTTTAGGTGGGACTTGAAGCCTATATTGCATTTACATGGATCAAAAAACACGAATATAACACCAATTCAAACCATAAAGGCGTAATTCAAATATTCAAGAATCGTTTTTCAGTTATTTTTGAGTTGATATTTGAGTACACTTAGACGATTATTGCTGTACAGTATTATAATTTGTACAATGCTCACCTCTGCTTCATTGTTGTGCATACTACGGCAAGTTTACGCTCTAATTTCCCCACTCAAAACTTCCTTACCACTATAATTATATCCCTGAAATGCTTTTATAAAGTCTTGACGGTCTATAAAAGAGTAGTGGGCTATTTTATGCCCCGTTATTTGAAAGATTTGGTTGTGTTTACGTCCTTCAATGGCTGACCAACTTTCACACCCAGTGATCTATTCACAAAATATGTCTGTGCTACGAGCTTTTTATCCCATAAAACACACCAAAAAACAACACAAATACCAAGAGTAGGAGCTAGTTAGTAATATGGGAGAAGATAAGAGTCTTACCTAATGTATTCATGCGGGAATAAGCTAAATTCCTTCAGTAAAAGGTTGTAGATGTCGAGCAGTGATTAAAACTCCGCCATTCCATGCTTCACTCACCTTGTGTCACGTGGTAGAGGTACAATATCACTTACCCACCCCACCCTTCTTATCAGAACTTGGAAAACAAGAAAGAAAAGTTAGAATAAGAGAAAGACGAAAAGAGGAAAATGAAAAAGTAGGGAAAAGAAAATGGATAAGAATATTAAAATTGCAAATCATGAGCAAAAGATAATTAGGCTTAAGTTTCAGGTCACCCATCCAGGCGCTGCTTCGCCCAACCGGACTTAACTCAATGTCATGTGAGAGCCAAAGATTTTTCCACTGGGCCACGGTTCCAGGTGAATCAGCATAACAATAGCCATAAAAACAATGCACTAGATAGACTAGCCTTTTTGACAATATCATTTCAACCGATTCCGTGCGTGGCAGAGATGCAAGGGATTAGCCGATATGGTCTGGGGGCCGGCTGGTCTCTCCCCTGATGCTTCGGCTAGAACATTTTCTTGCGTAATTCGTACACCCAAGGGCAGAAGGATTTAATCGCCGTCAGGTCCGAAGTCCATACGACGCCTCAGCTCTGCGGATGTCTCGGGGGTATGGCAAATTGAATCGATTTTTTTTCTCTCTCGTCGGTGGTGTTCGTATTCAGATAAGATGTTGTATTCTTTAAAAAATATAAAAAAGAACGTTTGAATCCAGGAAAACACTTTAAAAGCTTTTAATATGAAAAAGATATTTAATTGAATTAAAAAATTTTTTTAAAATTCAAATATTCAATTATGAGCCAATATCATTAAGTCACGTGACGTATTATTCTATCGTTAGGGACTGATTAGGCTACCACTAGTTCACACGCTTCAAAAGAACGACCGATTAATATGTCAAATAATTAGCATATTATGATTCGAATCAAGTCCCAAACGGTCCTTTATGATGACAACGACCAAGTAACCCGTGGTTCAATATATACTTTATAAAATAACTGCTCTAAATCTCGCGTTCTGATTGGTTGGGAGCGCGTGCTTTATGAGAGCACACAGCACGCAGGCGCACTTTCAGTTTCAACAACAGTTACAACAGTTTTTTATTTCCACAAAAAAAATATATATATACATACATAAATTGAATAAGTTACAAATATTGTGGGGGGTGCAAGAGAACAACCTCAGAGGTTAAACAAGCTCTTACACCCTTCATCATTTATGTAACTTGTATTTTGTAAAAGAATTGAAAAACTTGCATGCTGTGCTGTCGTGGAGTTATTAAGCACTTGGGGATTGACAGAACACTCGAGAAATATCGATAAACACTCCGCTACGCATCGTGCTTCTCTTAACATTTCTCTTGTGTTCTACCAACCCCTGTGTGCTTTATAACTGCACAAAGCACGCGGGTGCGTTTTCTATTTCTTATATATACTGAACGACACTCTTGTGATTTTATGTTTATTTCCTCCTCAAAATTCCTATTGATAGATACTTCGGGAAACTAGATGGCAAAAAGGAAGGCAGTTAATGGAATCGACTGAAATTTCCTTTTGAAAATTGCCAAGTGTCCTTTTGAGCGTTACGACCTTTGTATAACTCCGGCCGAACTCCTTCACACGCTTCAGACGGACGCCTTTTGTCGATGTAATATCTAAGAGAAAATAAGCTTACTTTGGTGTGCTTTTGAGTGTTGTGATCTTTGTAAAACTCCGGCTACTCCGCATTCTTTGACGCGCTTCAGAAGGACGCCTTCTGTCGATGTAATATCTAAGAGAAAATAAGCATACTATTCTCACTATGGAATTCGAGCACGAAAAGCCCAAAATAACGAGATTTTTCACATCAACGCTTATTTGCATGAGTCTCGGGTTCTCGTGGTATGCATCCTCTCACCCTGCTTCTTATATAAACGTTCCCGTTCTCTCTGGACTCGCACATTTTAGCTTGTTTGCGTTCCTCGAGAAGTAAGGGGGAAAAACTTTTAATTCTTCACATCATTCATCGCTGCGAGCTAAGACACATTAATGAAAGGTACAGAGAAAGAAGAAAACCAATGTCCCAAGTACCAACTCAGCCAGTTCAGGCTACCGTACAAGCTGTTCTTCAGGCCGACCCGCCGCCTCTGGATCAACGACCTCAGCCAAAACCGCAACCACAGAATCAACTACTACAAGTTGGGCATCAGCCCAAGAAGCACAGAATCCCGTTCCCTTGCAACAGGCCGTTCAGGACGCTTTTGGTGGGCACGCCGAAGTAGTAGGTAATACTTTTCGTCTGTGTTGCTCCTTCAACGTGCAGCTATGGCATTTTTACCTTATTGGTTATAGTCGCTCATGGTTTCGAATTAATTGTTGTTGCTTTTGCCATTATTCAGTACCGTATGTAGACGTTTAAACGTTGGTTATTGATTTGGCAAAGTTCAGCCACGTGTGAAGTTGATGGCTCAAAATACTGGTTAGGTGTCTGGTAAAGTTGAACGATGTATTATGTCGCTCAAAACACTCGTTAATTATTTCGCAAAGGTTCAAAGACGTGTGAAGTTGCTCAAAATGCTAGTTAGGTATTTGGAAAAGTTCAGCGGCGTGCGAGGTCGCTCGAAATACTCGTTATTATTTGGCAAAATTCGGCGATCACGTGTGTTGTCATGGTTGGGGTCCCCTCCCATTTCCCCCTGCTAAGCCGCCTCGATGGGGTTATCTAATACCCTTCATTACTCTGTCCCTGGACGGGGTATTTCTGGGCTGCTTCGCATGGGGTTATTTCCCTTCACTAGCAAACCTTTTCTCTACGCCTTCCTTTAATTCCGGCTTCCTATTTTCTTCAGCACTCCTCGCCTGGGGACGTGAAAACTTAAGCTTGTTCAGTAAATGTTTATTGGTATTACTGGAAGGGAGACACCCCAAGCGCAGCAGCGCCGTTACCCCTACTCGAATCAGTTGCCGAGTTATTGCATCTCTCCAACCTTGAAGCCTAGAGTTCTGAGTTTTGGGAGAGTAGGTCCTCGATTCCAGCGAACTATGAATTCTCTTTTCCTGTTTCCCCGCACCCCGAACTATTAGCCGACACTACACAGACCCCTTTGAAAGACCCCACAGAGTTCTGTGGCAAAATGAAGACTGCATACCATTTTCTGGGGTGCCATGTTTTGTTGTTGGTGAGAAGTTTATGGAATGTCACTATGGAAAAGACCGAAATGTTGGAGCCAAAATAAAATACCAGAAGGAGTTCGGTGAAGGTAAATAATTTTAAAAAATTAGTTGTTTTTAATTGGTACATGTCTGTATATGGAAGAAAAATGTTTTGTGTAGTATTTGACGATCTTAAAAATACTTATTAACTTCCATGAAAGTCATGTAAAAGAGTCATGAAGGGAAGAGTCAAGGTGAGGGATTAGGCAATTAGACCCATCCTTTTGGGGTTTTAAGAATAGGGATGATGAGTAATGTAAATTTAAAATATTAAAAGAGAGCTATATTATATTGTTTTTTTGCACAATATAAAATGTCACTATGAACTTTATGTCTTGCTTAGCTAGATCAATGCCACATACCAGTTATACATGTACACTTGAAAGCCCCGTTTACACTAGCGATATTTGCAGCGATTTTTGCTGCGATTTTTTTGCGATTTTGTCCATAATAAATAATGGTAAAGAATTTACTTGTAAAGTTTTTTTCAGGATACCAAGATTTTCCTAGACGAATGTCTCTTTTGAAGGATGAAACAAAAGATTTTATATTTCCGAAAATTGCCACAAAAATCGCAGCAAAAATCGCCGGTGTAAACGGGGCTTAAAAGTTTAAATAATTATTTATGCATTTTAACATATATTAACAGAATGCATCAAGCAGTGAGCATAGATATGCAAGAAGAAAGAAACTTAATACACAAAACTCAAAAAAACTGGATTGTCCAGCAAAACTGAACATGAAGGAAGCAGTGTTTTTCCCAGAGTACAAAGTAAACAACTTTAAGAAAAACAGGGGTACAGATTATTTGATGGAATTATAAGAAAGGTCTCCATAAAGATGTTGAGGTGATGTATATAAAATGCAAAACCATTTCCATTAACTGCATTTTATTCAATCTTTTAATAATAATAATAATAATAATAATAATAATAATAATAATAATAATAATAATAATAATAATAATAATAATGGAAACTTTATTCTTTTTCTTAAATACAGTTGTAAATCTCTCTAGGTATAGGCAATTAACAACTGGCTACTTGAAATTGATTGATATATAAATGATATAGATATATATATATATGTATATATTAAAAAAATATATATATTAAAATTTCATTAAGTCTGGGCTTTCCCAAATCTTATTTTTACAACAAAATATATAATACGTGGCTCTAATGGCAAGATTCATTATAATAATAATAATAATAATAATAATAATAATAACTTTTTATTAAATTTCATTAAGTCTAGGCTTTCCCAAATCTTATTTTTACAACAAAATATATAATACGTGGCTCTAATGGCAAGATTCATTATAATAATAATAATAATAATAATAATAATAATAATAATAATAATAATAACTTTTTATTAAATTTCATTAAGTCTGGGCTTTCCCAAATCTTATTTTTACAACAAAATATATAATACGTGGCTCTAATGGCAAGATTCATTATAATAATAATAATAATAATGATAATAATAACTTTTTTTCACACAGAATTCAGAAAGCTAACCACTTATTTACACTGAAGCTGTGTATAAGAAAAAAAGTACAAATATAAATTAGAAATGAAAAGTTAATCAGTAATCACTAATAATACGAAAAGAAAATTCCTAAGAAGATCCCTAAAAAATTCTAAAATTATTGGGTGTAAAAAAATCTTAATATATATATTATCTATGATTTGTGATGTATTAGTAATATATAATAAAATAAATAATTATTTCTTTCTCGTCAATAATTAGTTGTAAAACTTCGAAAAGAAAATTTAGATAATTTGACGACATATACTTAAATTGTTATATAATCTAGCAACAGCAAAGGAAAATGATCGTTGACCAGATTTTGAAGATATCTTATGTAAATGAATGTCATACGCCTTCTAGTATTGTAATTATGACTCTCTGAATGACTGAATCTTTTAATAAGATACCAATATATTAAATACACTTATTTCAATAAAACTAGTCATCAAAAACCTAGAAAGCTGAGATCACTGAGCATCATGAGAAGCCTTTCATATCAAAAAAGCATATGTATACAAAGCTTTTTTAATACAAACTGCAGCTTGATGATGCTCAGAAGAGGTGAGACTGTAAATGGTAAAAGATTCGCAAGTCCATGAACAGTTATCAAGCAGTTGAACGTGTAAAATGAATCTACCCATAATCCTTGTCGGCCTCAGCTTTATAGCTTTTCAGGTGACTAACTTTATTGAAATAAGTGTATATCAGACAGTTTATATCAAACAGTTCATGTCATATCACAAACATTTCAAATGTATTTTTTTAATTGCTGCCTTTCTATTTATATTCAAGATCTCTGAGAACACCCAAAGAAAATGAAAGCACAGTTCTTCCGAGCTAAGAAATGCCAAAGCCGAGGGCGTTACTCTTTTGAAAGAACACAGAATTTATATTAATTTCCCAAGCAAAGACAGTCACAAAAACTATATCCTTGGGGAGGTTAGCGAAATTTTTCTGTGTTTATACCTGATTTTAAAAGGTGTTCTGAGCAGCCTATACAATTTATCTTTCAACAACCACACAGACTTATATTATACTTTCCAAACTATTATTATATTATTATACTATTTTACTTCTATTATGATTATGTAACTTGTTCATGTGTTACCTCTCCAATTGTAAAATGTGTGTGAGTTTATCAATATTAAACTTAAACTTTACAACAGGGCTTGCTGAGCACCCTAAAAAGTAGAGCTAAGATTGGAAAACATTGAAAAGACAAATTTCACCTGAAAAAATATGTAAGAATATCTGCTTAATATTTGCTTATAAGCCTTGGCATATAAGGAACATTAAATGAATATTATTATGATTTATTTTATAGGCAAGTGGCATACAACAACTAAGTGACCCAAGTGAACTGCAGCCGTTGTGCAGCATGGTCCAGCCAGATAAGGTAAAGATTAATGTAGCTGAAGCTTCTGATGAGGCATCTGAGGCTTCAAATGTCAATGATGATGAGGTAAACAATCCTCTTCCACTTTGTAAAGAATACCACAGAAGCGAAGCTGCACAGCTGTGCCGCAGTCTGCTTGCACAATTAAGGTATGCTACCTTTCTAGGACAAACTCTCAAAAGCCCTAAGAGAAATAAGAGCTCACATCCACCAGGAAGATGGTATAGAGGTTGAAACTTTACGGTCTAAGCCTCAGAAAAGGAAAAATGAAGAATGCTATGGTCAGAAGAGAGAAGAATTATGTAATCTCCCACTACCCCCCAAAAAGAATTCAAGAAGACATGGTATGAAAGCCACAGAAGGACAAAAGAAAGGACATGAAGAAGGACAAGAGAAAGGATAAGAAGGACAAGAGAAAGGGCATGAAGAAGGACAAGAAGGACAAGAGAAAGGACATGAAGAAGGACAAGAGAAAGGACATGAAGAAGGACAAGAGAAAGGACATGAAGAAGGACAAGAGAAAGGACAAGAAGGGAGACTGGAAGAAGGGCATGAAGGAAGACTAGAACAAGGACAAGAGAAAGAAAAAGCTGCAGAACTTAATGATGGTATGGATAGTAGTGGTGATGATGACATACTTATTATTGGTGTCAGAAAAGGAACCAGGCAAACAGAAAAGAGGAAAAAAAGAAAGATGGATGAGTTGGAGGAAAAGGATATTGCAAGTGGAAGAATGCTCAGTGACATATCGATTAACATTACACAAAACTTGCTCCATGGTCAGTTTTCCACTTGTCAGGGTTTGGAAGACACCACATTGGGTAATTTTCTTCAGTACTCAATATGTAATGGTGAATTTGCCCAAATTCTCTTTACTGGACATCAACACTGGGTTTGTGCATCAAACATTGGTTGTCAAAAAGGAGAAATTAATATATATGACAGTTCCAACCATGGCAATGTGAGTAGCTATGTTAAGAAACAAGTTGCTGCGATTCTACATGAGGAAGGACCAGAAATTACTATTAACATAAAGTCAGTCCAACAGCAACAAAATGGTACTGATTGTGGAGTATTTTCCATTGCTTTCCTGACCTCTCTACTACATGGTGGTGACCCCGCAACACGAACCTACAGAAACAACAAACTTCGTGAACATTTACTTACCTGCATTTTGAATGGCTATGTGACTCCCTTTCCTGAAGACCAAGGATTGAGAGTTAGAAGGTGCAAGGAAAGAAAACTACAAATCCAACTTTTCTGTACTTGCCGCATGCCTTGGGATGAGATGGATGAAAGAAGAAAAGACACACAAATAATTTCATGTGACACATGTGGTAAATGGTTTCACTGTTCATGCGAACAAATTCCAGACATTGTCTTTCAAGAGCAAAGTTTCTGGCAATGCTCTGTGTGTTCATCTTGTTTGAAAACAAGGATAAAAAAGAATAATGGTCCCCTCATTTAGGGAACAACTGAACTGACAACAGACGTGTCACATGATCAAAAATTGTGTAATCAACTACCGGCGGCCATGTTGGAAGATATACAGAGATACAAAGATGGCGACAGCGTCATGTACTTCGAGCGATAACATTGAATTGGATGACTACTGGCTTATAATTACTCTAGATAGTGTTTCAAAGGCTCGCTATTGAGATAAGGCTGTTTGTTGGTTTCGATCCATTCAAGGTAAAAAATTTCAAAAGGATTTCAGCCTTCTACCGGCCGTAACTTATCCTGACATAGTAAACTACCTCGTGCTACAGACATCTTGGACAACTATGAATGCAATGAAGGCATACAAACGACTTTTGAAAGACCTTAGGCATAGTACTCCTAAGATCTTCACGGTCTGGCCAATGAATTAAAAAAATCTAAACGAACACTTAGTACATAGTCCAACCACCTATGAAATATCCGGCTAGCAGTGGCCGCAGAAATGCTAAACCTGTATGCCAGGTCTTGTAACGGCATATTAAGTTTGACTCTCATTAATACTAGGATAAATTCTTGAAACAGGGCATTACGTTTGGTTGTTATCACATACACAGAAACAAAGCTAAAGACATGCATTAAAAGCTCAAATCTTGGCACCCCAGTGTAATATTTGTTTTTTTCGTCATTGTGTCTCAAACCGTTCATGGTCAAGTCTGCATCTAACAGTTTTTCCTTTAAGCTTTGCAGCTCCAGAGTTGTAGTTCTTATGAAAAGCTCTAGACTTTCAATGTCTGCTATAGTCAGTGTTGTTTGACATCCAGTTTCTGTCACTTCTTGAATAATTGGTGTTTGGCATTCTTTATCAATTCCCACTGAAATTTAAATATTAGTGTGAATTTTCGTTAGGCTGGTCTCTCTTAGAGTACAATCACTTTAAATGTGTAACATAAATACCAATAAATACTGCTAAATTATGCTAATCCTATCGTTTTCTATTGTTTAATTAGCACTATTTACTACTAAATACTGCAAAGTGTTGCACACTTTTTGTGTTTGTACTCTAGTTTCAATTAGCTAGTTGTAAAATTAATAAATAAAATAAAATGTTGTAGTTTTAGTATTATATATACACAATGAGTATTAAACATTTGTTTCTACTTAAATACATTGTGAAATAATTGTGAATACCAATGTCTGGGAATCGTAAATTTCACGCTCGTATACAACTTATTAAAACACATAGCAAGAGACATTAATTTACCTTCAATACTATTCTCAAGAGGGAGATTTACTGAATTTTTACTTACTGAATTTCGTTTACCAAACCACTACATGAAGGGAGTTCTCTCGGAGATCGGGTTAGATTCCACAACAGCTTCGACAGATTTAACAAATTTACGATGGTTGAGCGTGGTATGTCCTCTTATTTACCACGATATGACGTCAAAAGTTGGTCAAAATGTTATGGACTCACGAGGCGTAAGCCGAGTGGGTCCATAACTAATTTTGACCAACGTTTGGCGTCATATCGTGGTAAATAAGAGGACATACCACGCTAAACCATCGTAAATTTGTTTTTTACTACAAAACTCACAAAACTCTAGGAAATAGACTGCACGAAATCTTGCATGACGCCATTTGTTGGTATGGCCTCTTATTTACGACGTTTTTTAACCAATCAGCGCGCGAGAAAATTTACAATTGTGGTAAAAACGGTGTTTTGCACGACGGCTTCATGGCGCGCTACCTTTGCTACTGACTCGGTCGCTTTGTTTTGAGCTCGTTTCGTTGCTCTTTTGCTTCGTGTCGTTTCACTTTGAGCAGTTTTGATCTTCAAATGGCCCATATATTAACAGTGGGAGCCCAGTCTATATTTTTGCGATCTGTCAGGTTCTGGTTTTCCTAAAGTTTTAGAAGGAAACAATTTATATCAAGGGGGGAAGGAAATGTGCTATATTCTTCGACATGAGCAAAGCCCGTCATTTAGTAACAACACACAAATAAATAAAAAGAATTCTTTACCTGACACAAAATGAGCGCTACAAACACGGGTTCCATCGAGGGGGGTTGGTAACGTTACCTTGCATATAGGGGCGCCTTGCATATAGGGGCGCCTTGCATATAGGGGCGCCTTGCATATAGGGGCACTTTCCATAAAAGGCCATCGGTTGAATGATATATGATATGAATTGTATACTGCTGCAAACTAAAACATAGAACATATCGAATAAGGTTGTGTGAATGTAAAAGATTGAAAAAATCAAACTAAAACATGTACGATTTACAAGAGTCTATCCGTGTTTTGAGACCGGTTTTAGCGAGAGTGTTTAGCGATCACTGCCTGAATTAAAAGCACGTTAAATCTCGCAACAATCATGTATTCATGCAGGGGTTTATAAACATCTATTGACTACTAGTGCTGGTTGTATTACATGATTCATTTACAAGGATCTCTTTTATCAAATATAAGCCGAAAGCGCCATTACAGACATAAACTTCATAAACCAGTCACGTAAATATATCAGAGAAATGTTGAAAACCAAATTCGAAAAATTAACTTTACTGCCATGAAACAAACACCGTAGTGATCTACAGGATTAAGCGGTATCAATGTAAAAGTTTCAAGAGAAATTGATTCATTGTTGTAATCTAGGGGCGCCTATTAACGTTACCTTGCATATAGGGGCGCCTACTTACGTTACCTTGCATATAGGGGCGCCTACTTACGTTACCTTGCATATAGGGGCGCCTACTTACGTTACCTTGCATATAGGGGCGCCTACTTACGTTACCTTGCATATAGGGGCGCCTACTTACGTTACCTTGCATATAGGGGCGCCTACTTACGTTACCTTGCATATTGATGGTTTGCAAGCATTCCCAAGAGAGTCAAATTGTGGTGCCGTTATTACTGATCATGGGTATTTCGTGAAGCTGAATAATTAATATTTATAGTTCGTTTATTGAAACGTCAAGGCATCTCCCGCAAGCTGCATTCTTCAGGGTTTTTTCTCTCTTAGCAGAGCTTTCATAGAGGCTCTGCCGCCTTGCAAAGGAACAGATTATTGTGGCGCCGGGTAGATTAGAGAGCAAGCAATTAGATTAGAAAGGAAGTAATTACAAACTACTGGACGTTTTTGTTTCATCACAGTGATTTGGAGTGAAAAGTAAATGCTTTGCTATATCTGCCTTTACCGTAAAAAACAATGAATTCCCAGATCAATATCCCTTTCCTTCTTGTTGCTCTTGTTGCGGTCTCTCGTGCGAGTTATAAACGTACGTCATATTGGGCGGCGGAAAACATTGAACGACTCAATCAAAGATCAAAAATTGTCAAATTCTTTTGTTTCAAAGTTGACGTTCACAAGATACATCCTGTTTCATGAGAGTAAGCGGTCTGAGCAACTGGTTAGGTAAACACACATAAATTAAATATCATAGGATTGTATCATTTTTGAGTTCAACGAAATAAAACCTCTTCGTTTACTGGGCAAACATTTCGTGGCGTTTTTATTAATTGATATTCTTCATAGATCTTTAAAAATAAAGCCGATACTCCCTTTATTACTTTGATTGCTTTTGCTTCGTTTCATTTGACTGCTTTTAAGAAAGTGCGTTACATATGTACACATCGGGCGTCCCATGAAGAATAAATAGAGGATAGGACATGGCCGCGCGGAGATACGAATTTTATCTTCGAGTGTTCAATTGAACGCAGCGAACGAGAGAGAAATCTAAATTAAACACGAGAAGATAAAATTCGTATCTCCGCGCGGCCATGTACTATCCTCTATTTATTACATAGATATCGTTGAAACTTAAATAAAACAAAAGCTCAAAAATTCTTTATTACTTTATTGTCAACAGCGACATCTTCACGTGTGAAAGATATGGTATTTTCCCCTGGTGGAAGATATCAAGCTTTAAACACTAGAGAAAACCTGGTATTTCATCGATATCTATATAATAAACCACATCTGATTACAGCTGATGTAGCCGTAAACTGATCTTACCAGGAGAAACCCTTTAAAGAGCAAAAAAAATTATAAAAAGTTCCAAAAGTCGGGTTCCCTGTTGTTACCTTGCATATAGGGGCGCCTTACTTACATTAATTTTTTGTTGTAAAACTACCTTTCTTTTTTTTTTCCATTTGTGATCAAAAATACAAAAAGAATTTATTGCTCCGCAAAAGAATAACAAAGACGACTATAGATGGCAAATAAATCTAATGATATACATGGCTGCTGGTCCCCTCTCACACACGAGATATTAATCTGAATATATTCAGAAGGGTATCATCAGGTACCACCTGACTCATTGTCGCCAGCGTTTAGTATTCATACAACTTTCTTTTTTTTTTCTTTTTCCCAACATTTTTTCTTTTCTTGTTTTATCTTAAGGATTTCTTTCCATTAGAAATGCTTCTTGGTGATTTTCTGTGCAGGGGTTTACTCCCCTGATTCTGGGTAATTTTCTGTCCAGGGGTTTACTCCCCTGATTCTGGGTGATTTTCTGTCCAGGGGTTTACTCCCCTGATTCTGGGTGATTTTCTGTGCAGGGGTTCACTCCCCTGATTCTGGGTGATTATTACGATGGAACGGGATTGGATAGGTCGGATGCGTGACGAATGCTTGCAAACCATCAATATGCAAGGTAACGTAAGTAGGCGCCCCTATATGCAAGGTAACGTAAGTAGGCGCCCCTATATGCAAGGTAACGTAAGTAGGCGCCCCTATATGCAAGGTAACGTAAGTAGGCGCCCCTATATGCAAGGTAACGTAAGTAGGCGCCCCTATATGCAAGGTAACGTAAGTAGGCGCCCCTATATGCAAGGTAACGTTAATAGGCGCCCCTAGATTACAACAATGAATCAATTTCTCTTGAAACTTTTACATTGATACCGCTTAATCCTGTAGATCACTACGGTGTTTGTTTCATGGCAGTAAAGTTAATTTTTCGAATTTGGTTTTCAACATTTCTCTGATATATTTACGTGACTGGTTTATGAAGTTTATGTCTGTAATGGCGCTTTCGGCTTATATTTGATAAAAGAGATCCTTGTAAATGAATCATGTAATACAACCAGCACTAGTAGTCAATAGATGTTTATAAACCCCTGCATGAATACATGATTGTTGCGAGATTTAACGTGCTTTTAATTCAGGCAGTGATCGCTAAACACTCTCGCTAAAACCGGTCTCAAAACACGGATAGACTCTTGTAAATCGTACATGTTTTAGTTTGATTTTTTCAATCTTTTACATTCACACAACCTTATTCGATATGTTCTATGTTTTAGTTTGCAGCAGTATACAATTCATATCATATATCATTCAACCGATGGCCTTTTATGGAAAGTGCCCCTATATGCAAGGCGCCCCTATATGCAAGGCGCCCCTATATGCAAGGCGCCCCTATATGCAAGGTAACGTTACCAACACTGCTGGTTCCATCTGCCTTTTTCTCCGTGAAATCTATTTTGGTGGGGATTATGTTCTTCAGCCATAGCGCTCTTCTTTCCGCAGTTAGTTTCTTAATTTGTTCTCCTTGATGCAAAATTATCTTTGGAATTCTAAAAAACTCGTATTCCTTGTCGCGGATATTGTTGTATCCACACTTATATACTGCGTAAAGAGTTGGCATGACGAATCATCGAAGAAATGGAGCTTGGAAGCCGGAGAAGGCGTGCACTTCTGACATACATGCTTCGGAAGGTTTGTCAATCTGACCATGAGGAACATGGGCTCTGGGTACGAGATTGCGGGATGGCCGACTTCCGGTTTTCACTGATGGCACTTCGCAGGAAGTGACGTGTTGCCCGGGGGCGGGGGTACTCCCATATGTGGACTATACAGGGATGATCCGCTGAACAGGGTATGGTTTTCGAGCTTCTTGTCATAAACAGGGTATGCAATTTCACTCAAGGTCCAAGTTCTTCCTGAGTTTCTTGTCATATTCAGGGGTTTCTACTTTCGTATTGACCGAAACTGGTTATTATGGTCGTAAAAAAACGATACGCGAGATGACATGATAATATTGAAACGGGAACTCAGTGCAATTAATTATCTTTTGTCATAAACAGGGTCTACAAATTTGATTTTTTTTGTTGTCATAAACAGGGTACCCCTTTCAGAATCCCAGCGGAATACCCCTACCCAAATTCTGGCGGGGTGTATTGCAAACTAAGAATGCTCTGTGTGTTCATATTGATTGAAAACAAGGATAAAAAAGAATAACGGTCCCCCTCATTTAGGGAACAACTGAACTGACAACAGACGTGTCAGTGTACATGAAACAGTTTGGAGGACGTTATCCAACTCTCATTCCTTTATGCCTGGGAGCTTGAGACAGCGCACAAGTGTGGGCATTTTATACATGCTCTCCTTAGCCTCAAGCTCATTTCATACTTCTTTGCACAGGCTCTTGTCTGACTCATTTTGAAGTGAAGCTGTAGCTGCAGTTCCATAGCTTTACCAAAAATTACCCCGCAGTTGCGGGTTCCATATAATACCCATATAATCTTTGTCTGTCTGTCTCTCGATCGATTCATGTAATTACCCTTCTAACTATGAGCCTGGGCTACCTGTGGTCCGAGGACCGTCCGAGGACCGTCCGAGCCGACCCCGAGCCGACCATAACAACCAAATAAACAACATGGCGGATCTCAAGTATTGACTTTTTTCTATCGAATGTTATAACCATTTTATAGCTTTTAATAACACTCAGCCAGCTGAAGTTCATGAATATTTGCGAAGTTTATAACATGATGTAAGTCTTGAGTAATTATTTCAGCAATCGTGTGAGATTTAGTAGTACAAATATGCCCAAAAAGACGGGAAAAGGAAAGAAGAAAGTCAAGAAGAAAAAGTCGACAAAGTCACCTGAAACTACGACTGAGATCGGTAAAGTCTCCAATAAAACCATGGTACAGCAAATGGCTTCTGTGTCGTTGAGTCCTACACCCACACGAAAGAGCACTGCAAGAGAAAGAGTAAGTAAACTACACTTTTACAGTATCTGCAAATTGTGAACTTGTGACAAACACATGTGCTTGAATTATATAGGGTATTTTCTCTTATTTTTAAAGCTCGTGGAAGCTGTACAGCAAGCTGAGATGGAGAAAGAACGTAGATTTATGAAAGGGAAAATCAGCAGCAAAGCATATGAACAACTCACACCTCATGAGATTAGAGATTTGAGAATAGTGTTTGACACATTTGATACAGACAGAAGTGGGTTAGTAATAACGAAAATAGATACTTTATCTTACCTAAGCCTTCGTTATTCATATACGTGCAGAACCTGTTGCATTTTGGGGCTGTTTGAGGGGGCAGTTTAACACTAATAGGGCATCTTTTTTGCTTGCTGGCAATGAATAACCTGCATATTATATTTCATGGTTACTAAAAAAGATATTGCCAAGCCTTGTGGGATCGAAATGCAGATAAACATTGCAAATAAAGGCTTTGATTACACTGAAAGGAGGAATAATACAGTTGAAAAACCATAGTTCTTCCATGAATTGGAAACAAGACTAAAAGTATTGTTGCAGTATATTAGCATGTGCACTTGGCTTGGCAGCATTTCGATCTTATGATGCACAGTTGTGACATCATGTGTGGAAAACGCTATTCTTGGGTGCATGTGGTGTCATAGCTGGTCTCACCAATCGATGTGTTAATTTTCAAATTTTCTTTGTTTCTTGATGAATAAAATGTCAACTGACTAATAAAAAAGGCTCTGAAAAGGATAATGAAGAGAAGCAAAAGGATGTTTTATATTGCTCTAAATTTTTTTACAGTTCCATTGATGCCAGAGAACTTCGAAAAGCTATGAGAACTCTTGGCTTTAAGATCCCAAAAGCATCTCTGGAGGCAATGATAAGTAAGAAACAAGATGACTTTGATTGCAAACCCAAAATAAAGTAATAGACCGTATTCATCGTGGTGCAATGTTTTCCCATTTCTCTTCTCATTGTATAGTATATAGTATCTTTATGTTTAGGCTGCATTCATACTGTATGGCAGGGGGGGGGGGGGCGCAGGTGAAATCTTTAAATGACAAAAAAAATCTTAAGACCTCTCCTTGAAGTCCCCCAAAAAATTACTATCCCCCCCGGGCAATCTCTCGTAGCTTCTAAAATTTTGGCATCCCCCCAATTCTCTGATAAAAATTTTCAAACCCCCTCATTTTACTGGTAAATATTTTTCCGTTCCCCCCCTAAATTTCACCTGCCCCCCCCCCCCCCCTCTGCCATACATAATGAACTCAGTCTTATTCATTATTTTAAATTTTAATTTATATTTCCTTTCCAGGTAATTTGGACACTGATGAATCCGGGTAAGTCTAACAAAACCAAATTTGACCAAAGATGATTTTGATTTGGATTACCTGGTAAAGAGAAGATTTCATTGACAGCTTAAGTCATTGACCATGTTCTACATTTGATCGGCATGAAAGCTTTGCATGTTGTTGGTATTTTTGTTTTTCTTCATGATCAGTCATGTTTTGAATCAATTTTTGCAATAGGAAGCACTGACATGAAGACAAAATTTCATTGAAGAAAAGTTATAGATAGATCTAAAATAAAACTACACTATCGAATTACAATGTGGTAATCTGTCCTTTCCTTTTGAAAATTGAATCCATCTTCCCTTGTGATGTTCTGAAATTGAATCACAGAACATCACTAGGGATACCCTGCGAGCAGAGGTTTTTTCTGACCCTCCGTGGCCTGTGCCCGTGGAGGGTCCGAGAAAACAACCTCTGCTTGCCGGGTACACTAGGGATCACTCATTTCAAATAGTCGCATGTAAGATTAAGTTATTTTTGTTTTAATTATTTTGTCTTTCAGTGAAATAGAATTCGATGAGTTCCTAGATTTCATTGTTTCGAGGCAGGCAGACAGTCGTGATGTCCATGATGAAATATTACAAGGATTCAAAATGTTTGACACAGGTATTATGATAATAACCAATGGCATCAACAGCATTGTCACCATCATCAGCATTTTTGATCACAACTGTCATTATCAGCAGCATCGTCATCATTAATCATATTTATGATGATGATGGTGATAATCATCATTCATCATTTATCTTCTGACACTATTACTATCATCACCATCATCATCATCACATCTACAAAGCTTTTCTCTTCTGTTGTATCACAGCGTGGGACAATCACAACAGAGCTAGGCTCCAAATTAAGTGAAAGCCCAAAGATCGAATTAGAATTTAGAAGTTGATTTTTGAGGAGGGAGGAAAACCGGAGAACCTGGAGAAAAACCCTCGAAGCACAGGATAGAACCAACAAACAACTCTACTCACATACGACATCGAGATCGGCAGGACTTGAACTCAGGCCGCATTGGTGAGAGGCGGCGCATTAGCAGCGCACACCACCAGTGCTTCCCATCATCACACCATCATCATCACACCATCATCATCATCACCATCATCACATCATCACACCACCACAACCATCATCATGACAATCAATTTTAGGGCCTACCACCTATTCATATCAGAAGCATATAGCCACTGCCTCACTAAGTTTAAATAAAGGTGTCTATTTATCTATCATTGCAACTAGAGCGAACATTTGATCTAGTTTTTCATTACATTTGTACTGAAAACAATTTCCACTCTTTTTCCCAGATAAGTCAGGCCACATAAGTCTAGATGACCTTAAGAAAGTATCAAGATTATCTGGATTAAAGTTAAATGAAAAGGAACTAAAAGAGATGATATATGAAGCAGATAAAGATGGTGATAACCAAGTAGATCAAGAGGAATTCGTAAACATGATGTTAAAAACCAATCTTTTCCCCTGAAGAATTCAGGAAAAAATTCTCCAGTCATGATGGCTTAAGTAAGTTATGTACAGGATCTGAAAGGCTATTCATGGAAGCCAGGAAACAGATAAGATATAGCATGGGATCTGGGAAACTAGAAAAAATCTTAGGCTGTGTTCATGATGTATGGCAGAGGGGGGGGGGAGTGGCAGGTGAAAACTTGAAATGTCCAGAATAATTCTCAACATCCCCCCTTAAAGTCATGCAAAAAAATACGATCCCCCTAAGCAAGGCTTGTAGCTTCTTCCAAAAATTGTGCACCCCCATTTTTCTGATAAAAATTTGCCCATTCCCCTTTTTCCTATCAAAATTTTCCCGATCCCCCCTCAATATCACCTGCTCCCCCCCTCTGCCGTATATTATGAACGCAGCCTTGCAAAAAAGCGTTTTCGCATGTATGAGAGGCTAGTTGGTCCAGAACAATAGTTATTCGAACAAAAATTGTTCACCATTTTTGATTTGGTTTCAGCATAAGCTGAAGATAAAAAAAAGTTGGCAATATCTAGCGATGAAGACTGCGTTTTCGTTTATTTTCTTTGTTATATTGAGGACACTCTTACCCAAAGGGGATTATTTTAACACGACTGCTTGGTTTACAAGCAATCTGTCACGTGATCCATCAGTGCGAATGGTCTATAATATTAAATTTAGGTACGTGTGTGTATCATCATTACGTGTTTAGCAGGATTTCTTATTCCAGTCCTTGTAGCGGTTATTAAAACGATTTCGTTTGAAGCACTTGACAGCGGCGACATCACAAGCACAGAGTGACCGTCCACAACGACTTGACAACCAACCTGACAGAGTAAAGAAATACATTAGGACATGACGTAACATTGCAATGGCTTCCCGTAAGAATGTCGTATGAGCGGGAAACGCACACCACGTGCCGTAACATTGAAATGGCTTTTTCGTATAAATTGGGACATCACGTACACGGTACCACATACCGTAACATTAAAATGGCTTTCCATAAAATGTTATCGTATGAGTGGGAAACGTACGGTACTTACTTTACAGCACGTACACGGTACGACATTTCGTAACAGTGAAATGGCTTCCCACAAAATTGATATCGTAAATTCGACGTACGCTCTGACTTACCGTACGTACACAGTACGACATGCCGTAACAGTGAAATGTCTTCCTATATTGATTACTCTTTTTTAGAGACTATAGCACGTGATTGCTAACGCGCACGTCGAAAGTTGGGCTTTCTGTGGTTTTATCATTAATAGTACCTTTGTAACACTTTAATCCAGAGTAGTAGTAATTCTTATGATAGATCTCATAGCGGCCACAGATTCTCCTTGTTTTATAGAGTCTATTGTAGCACCAGTCGTGTTGTTGACAGCATCTACGAACACGTTCAAAAAAGAAGAAAATCAGCCGGTTTATCGAAAGATGCCGTTTCAAGCATGGCGTCCTTCGTGCTTATGTTATGGACCTACCAAGGGCGGTCTACACCCTCCCCCCAAAAGTGTTTTATTAAACATGTGGACACTACCGGGAAGCTAAAGATAAATAATCCAACACACCCTCTCTCAATCACCTGGACTGCGAGTATCCCATCTAGACACAACCCTCCCTCGATCACCTGGATCTCAATCAATGCATAATATTAATATGAAATTACTATTTTTATATACTATTGTTATAATTCGACATCCTTTAACACTACTTGAGGGATGAAAAGGGTAGAATAGGGCAGGAGAGGGGGAAATGAAAGAGGAAATAACAGAAATAGTTGAAAGAAAATTAGAGTGAATTTCCATCAAATAGCAAACACTGAGTGAGAACTTAGCCCAGACAGTCCGACAATGCAATGCAATCTCGACCCAGGACTTTTCTCAACCTTGGAATTGTTAATACCTATCAACTTCGTCGACTGGTCGTCCTTTGCCGCCATAGCCGCACCAGCAGCCGTACCCCATGTAATCTTTAGGGTCTCGTCCAGTTTGACTGCGAATCATGGTATAAAACTGCAGAACTGATCTCTTGGAGACTTGAACATCATCTACAAAATCAGCCAAATAGAGTGCTCACACTAAATCCGTGAAACAAATACTAATTTTTAGCACTAAGAGTGATAATTAAACAATAGAAAACAAAGGATTCTGTATGAAATAGTACTATGTCGATGTTCACGGTTTTAGTCGTGCACTCTACTCGTCAGTAGTGACTAGTGTACTGTTAAAACAAATACTTTAAATTGATTTAGTTTTGGAAAGATTTCCTGTTTATAGGAATTGATTGGAATAGCGCGTTTAAGGGTGAAGTCAATTGCAAGAAAACCGACATTTGGGTTCAAAACAAAGAGAGTTTTCTTATTTTTTCTTCAAAAAAGGATTCATTTTCCAAAGTTCTAATTCATTCAGATAGAGGTTAAATCATTGAGTTTTTCGCCTTATATTAGCGATTTTGTGGTGAGGCGTTGAACCCGGAAAATGTCGCAACTTAAAACCTCTATTAGGATAAAAATAGATAAGAGATAAGGGCCAAAGCTCAATGCTACTTAGGAGAACTACTCTATCAATACAAATTTCATTGACTAATAAAAGACTAATAGACATATATCATTTTTCACTAAAATTAGTGATTTAGATTAGATTTCGTCTTTAGAGTTATGTATTTGTTGCTTTTGTTTCGTTTGTATGTTTGCATTTAGGGAGGTTTTCTCTTTACATGGGGCTACTCTAAACTTCCTTTCGGGGCGCTTATTTATTCCTATTTTCTTGCTGCGTGTTAGGTTTGCTTTCGCTCTTACTATCTTATTGTATGTTAATGATAATTTGCGTCCTGAATAAACTACTATTGTAATAAACTACTATCGTATTTGTAAAAGAAATACGCTGTTCTTACCTTCATACTTAGAAGAATCAAGATCGAGTTCTTCATTCGAACGAGCAACGCCAAGCAATTGCAAAGCTAACCAAAGTATAACCAAAGCGAAAGACTTCATAGCGTCGACTTGGATAGGATACTCTAATATAACGAGGTCTTCTGGTGCAGTTGTTTCTATACTTTCAGCTTTGAGTGTTTTGTATTGATACGAGTACGACTTTTATGCCATCAGAGATGTCTATCAAAGTGGCTTGTGACGTGAGGAATGTCAGTCAAGCAAAAAAAAAAACCAAAAAACTTTAAATTGTTTAAACAGCTTTAAAAACATGAAGAATTAACACGACTCTATAATTTTTGTGTTTTTTTTTTTTTTTTTTTTTTTTTTTTACATTTATTTTTCGCAGAAACCACAATGAAAGCGTAATATTAAATAACATTTCGTTGCGTAGAAAACGTATTTTTTTCTTAGTTTCGTGATATCGTTCACGATCTTTAGTTTCAGTTCATTGATGGGTGTTGCAAGCATTCCCAAGAGAGTCAAAAGACAAAAACATGGCGTCCATTGTGGTGCCGTTCACAATGGATGCTAAAGAGAAATCTATTGTTAAATGGCACCAACATGGCTGCGATGACGTAACGTGCAATCCAAGAATAGCTCATGTATAAAAAAATATGCAAAATTAAAGTATTTCACACGTGGATAACTTTTAGGTATATTTCTTTGTCGATCATTTAAAATCCTAAACTATTTTCAAGAGATTTAAAACACGATAATTTTATTCTAATTTTCCCATAAACAGATTTTTAAATTTCAACAACTTTAAAAGATTGCAGTAGAGTGTGAGAAGGATCCCAAATAATGAACTGAGCTAAAATTCTCAAATCACTATATTTTTTGCGCACCTTTTAAGTGACTTAGCCTACGTAATGACAAATAGGGGACAAATTGAATATCAATAATAGATTTAATTTAGATGAGTTTATTTGTTCAAAGCTAGTGTTGTTTCAACTTCCTTTATAAAATAAACTGAAGAGTGCTGAATCGAAAAATTCACGAACAAACACGAAAAATAGTTAAGAAAACCACTTAGATGTCCATAGATAAATAAACAAGGCATTGAGTAAATTTGGACCGTTTCTGTTGACGATATTTTTTGAAATTATGAATTATTATATTAATAATTATACAGCTTCTCATTAATCCCATATAGGTAACTGTCCAATTATTTTCTTAATTGGACAGGTATTGTTGATATGGGATTAATTAGGCAGCTATATAATTAATAGGTAATGGGATTTCATGCTCCCCAATTAAGAAATAATTAGACTCGAAATATTCCTCTGACTACCAAATTGGACTTGGTCTACGGCCTCATCCAATTCTGCAGTCCTCGAAATTTTTCTCGTAAAATTATTTCTTAATTGGACAGCATGGAGTCCTATTACATATACAAATACAATGGTTTCAGCATTGAGTTTAGGTTAACATGATCGTTTTACAGTGAAGTGTAGTTTCTCGTGAGGTGAATTTGAAACTAGTTGCTTTGTAAATGGACTGAAACGCTTGAAAACTTATAACAAATTAAAAAGATTGAAAGGTATTAAGTATAAAATTAATAGGGGAAAAAAAAAAGCAAAGTGGGTCAGTCAAGTGAATAATATATATGTAAAAATATCAGAACAAACTATTAGGATATTTTTACCGCGAATAAAAAGTGATTAAAAGTAATTGGAAAAATTAATTAGAAAAGATTGTGTAAAAATTAAAAAAAAAAAAGAAAAAAAAAAAAGAAAAAAGAAAAAGAAAGAAAAAAAAAGTAAAGAAAAGATTGTAAAAAAAAAACCCAACAATTTTTAAAGATTTTAGATTTATTTATTTCTTACAATGTATTCCTGTCACTGAGTAATATGAGCAAGCAAGCATCAGATTAAATTCTATTGCATTCAGAAAGGGAAGGAGAAAGTAAGAGATTTTTCTACTGGATTATTTTAATTTTTTCTAAATTTCAGCAAGGCTAAGAAAAAACATACTGGTATCAAAAGAAATTCTACTCCTCTCCCCTAGGGGGCAAAGAAACACTACAGTTCCCCTACTCCTCTTCCCAAGGGGGGAATTTACTGTTACTTCCTGTGTATTTTAAGGAGGGTTCTTCTGTCCGTACCGCAGAACTATCGTATTCTTTGTCAACTTCGTTATATTGTATGACTCAAGGTCTTTTGCATCGAGGAACGAGCGACAAAATTTTATCCCTTGATTACCGAGGATGCGTCTTATGCTGTTTCTATTGAATTACATAAATAGTGTTCAGAAACCAAAGAAGAAGCCTTTTCTCTCTTGTTTTGGGATGTAATAAAAAATTTACACCATAATTCAAATCATGTTAAGACTGCACTGTTATTTTGCTCAGCAAATGCTTAAAAATATGTTTTTGAAGTGTTCGTCACCTTCGGCTGGGACTTCTATGTACAAGTTACCCTTAAAATCTCTCGCAATCTTTGCCCTTGTTTAACACATCTATTCAAGATGTACATGATCTTTTTACATGATGACGGCAGTTGTTGTCTTCACTGCTTTGGTAGAGGAGATTATCATGTAACTGTGAAACGGCACGGCACAAGGAACCAATCACATTGAACAAAACCATTGAGGTTGGGGCACACTAGATGACAAGTCACAGGGACGGCTCACTGTGGTAATTTCGCACAAAGTGTGCAAATTGCAAGAAAAAGTCACTAGCATGGCGGTGCACAAGAAGTAATCTTAACGCCAGGAATCTTATATTCCATTATGAGTAATCCTGGGAACTAAGAGCTCATTGGTTCATTTCTTATGTTGCCACAGCAACAGGTCAATTTAGTAAGTAAGTACCTACACACAATATTAATATGGAAATTGGACTTATTTTGTCCCTGTTGCCTGACACAAGGAATCATAGTTTGGTTTCTTCAAACTGTCGCAGGGTAAAATATCAAAGCAACAAGAATGTATCCTTAAATAAAAATAAATCATGTCGACATGAAGAGAAAAAAATTTTCTGCTACCTAATCTTACTTCATCCCTATACACCAAATCAAAATATGGAGTAAATTTTGAAAAAACTATTGTTCTGGACTGACTAGCATTGTGTTCACTTAAAAAAAGAAAAGAGTTCTAGCAGAACAATAATTATTCGAATCGGGGACCATATTTCATGTTTCAGTGCATGAATTGTCATTTAGTGTGTCCCAATCTTTATCCAATATGAGTGCTCGGACAAAGTATGATGATCATATTCAAGGTGATATAGGTCTGTACAATATATGTTTCACTGTCACATGAGATATCTGCTCTTAGAGCAGAGCATGGTTTCCTACCAGAAATATGGCATATTTCATAGACTATGCCTGTTGTGGTGGGGGTGGTGGTTGATGTATATCTGGTAAAAATATCAAATGAAAATAAATGAGTTTGGTGTGAAATGTGATCATCCAGGTGAGTGTAGTCTAGAGAAAGACTGTTGTTGGTGGTGACTGACAGTTTGTTGTGAAGTGTGATCGTCCGGTTGAGTATAGTCTTGAGAAAGACTGTTGTTGGTGGTGACTGACAGTTTGGTGTGAAATGTTAATCGTCCGGTCGAGTATAGTCTTGAGAAAGACTGTTGTTGGTGGTGACTGACAGATTGGTGTGAAATGTTATTGTCCGGTCGAGTATAGTCTTGAGAAAGACTGTTGTTGGTGGTGACTGACGTTTTGACAACCTGAGCAGAAGTCATCTTCAGAGTCCAGTGAGAATGTGAGACATAGTTGATGGAAAATAAATTAGTCACTTAGGCTCTGCTTCATGGAACCAACGTTAATTTCACAATGTGATGACAAAATTTATCCTCAACAAAAGGGCAGCCAAATAAAAAAACTGATGTCAATTTGTTAAAGTGCTACTCTGACAAAAATCGCTCAAACTTGGATTCAGCTGAAACTTCCTAAGAATACTCTTTAAAGGCCCAATAATCACTGTATGAAGTGTTTTCTCAATATTCAGGACAAAAGTATGATATTTTTACGATTATTTTTTGGGGTCTGTGATGTCATACACTCAACATTGAACATCGCTCCATACATTTCTTTGTAGTTTATGATCAAAATATCAGTAGTAAAGGGAGAAAGAAATACCCAAACACCCCAAAATATAAATTATAGTCACACATAATGTGAAATAAGCACATTAGCCACCCTTTGGGCTTCATAGGAATAAAATAAATTAAGGATTTATATACAAAGAAATATATGTAGTAATGTTTGATGTTGAGTGTATGACGTCACAGACTCCAAAAAATAATCATAAAAATATCATACTTTCGTCCTGATTATCGAGAAAACACTCCATACAGTGATTATTGGACCTTTCAAGAGTATTCTTAGGAAGTTTCAGCTGAATCCAAGTTTGAGCGATTTTCGTCAGAGTCACACTTTAAAGTGAACC